>NC_054701.1:46978191-47153191 GCF_016097555.1 Gigantopelta aegis
ATATTTCATTAAAAATGAAGTAAAATCTAATGAGTGATTTTTTTTCCTTTTAAATATTTCAAAATCTTTCCAAGACAACACTGTGCAGATAGAACATATGTAGAAGAAAAAATAGCTGCTCATTGTATGAAGAAATTCCAAAATTTGATAAAGTTATTACATTTTGAAGTTGGTGTCACTCAAGTTTCCATTGCTAAAATTGGCCATGGCAAGGCACTGTGGTAGGTGTTTTAACACAGCCTCTGTATACTCTCAGTTTAAAGGTGACATACCGATACTTACCGAGCATTGCTTTAATATGTATATCATTGGAATGCATTAGTGTGGGCCAGTTTTTAGGGGAAAAAAATTGACTGATAGGCCTCAGATTACAGTTATCTTCCCATTTGGTTGTCCAAAATCCGGAAGTTTCACCGCGCAAGTAGTCTGCTGTTTGACTGTGATTATTTCATGGCAGACAGCTATGAAGTGGCAACTGTTTGACTGAAGTGACAGGGGATAGCATGTAGTTTGTAAACATGTGTAACTTGTTGACATTGAAGACTTGTTTGTGGTAATTCCGGCCCATGCAAAAGTAGTGCTTTTTGTGTAAAATGGGTGTACTCCGGCCAGGTTTAGAGGGTGTGTCTGTTTAAACCAATATGCTGGGAGAAAGAGCTGGACAACAGGGGTTGTCCTTTTCAGGGTATGTGTCCCCCAGGCAGGCAAAGGTACATACAAAACTTCACGGGCCTGCTGATATTAATAAAAATGTTATAGCCACTAAGGCTATATAGAAACATATAGCGAAATTAATTGTGGTCTGAGGCCTGATATAGTTCACACATTACACCGGTTAAATGCTTGATTCTGATGAAAGTATTATAACCAGAGAGGTGAAATTACACAGACTGATTGTGCATACCACAAGGAATATGAAAACTAATTTATTTATTTTTTAAAATATTTTATTAAATTAAAAAACATTTTTTTTGAATTTATTAAAAATTAAAATTAAAATTTTCAACTTTTAAATTTCAGTATCCTCCAAAATAGCATAAAATGACCTCTGATGTTACTACAGGTTGTTGCAATATTTTTTAACAGTTTTGAGCTAATAATTTGGTAAAAATGAGCAAAACTTGGATTTTGTTAGTCAATATTGAGATTTTTTTTTTTTTGACATATTGAATTTTAATGAGTTTCTCAATTATTGCAATTGGACAGAAAATCTAAATATAATGAATATATCACTACTAAATGTAATTAAACACTTTAAATAAATAGTATACAGTTTTTAACAAGATTAAGTACTCTAATAATACATTTCACCTACATTTATGTAAATTACACACTTCAGTAATTTTTCAAAAATGGTCTTTTATCCTTAGAAAATCTAATAGGCTAATATTCTATGCTGTCTGAATGTATTTATTGTGTTCAGTAATCAGATGCTGGTATACTTGTCAAGTTTATTGCAGAAAATGTGCCAAAAAGGTTAACATTTGGCTTGTAATACAGATGGCAGAATAATCCATAATGCATATTCAGTGGTCATTACTACAAACATCCTTCCAATCAAGAAATACTACACTGAGGTATCCCAGACACTGGCACATGACTACACTTGTTAACAGTTATCACTGGAAACTGAAAAATATGGTGCAAGTACCTCTTGGTAGGATTTATATCAGCATTTTGTGACAAAATCTTCATTTTCAAAGTTGTCGTCAACAAAAAAAATATTATGGTGTATACCTAAGTAATATCTGTAGGGCATATTCATATTAATATGCATTTATATGGACTGTTTTGCCTTTTACAAAGTGGCTACATGTCTAATACAGTAAATGAAGTAGATTAAGTAAATACAGCAGGTCAAAATTGAATATGAGGCCTATCATGTCTAATTTTCCCTGAAATTAGTGTGTAAACATTTGTTGCAAATGGCCCCAATTTTGTGACTTTCACCATCCCTCTGACACATTTCTAATAATGTATCATGAATTCAGTCACCATATCTTTACTAAGCCTCCACTTATCATATCTAAAATGCAAAATTTTACAGTTTTAGATTTTTTTGTTTTTCAAAAATTTAAATTTAAGTTTAATATTTCATTAAAAATGAAGTAAAATCTAATGATTGATTTTTTTTTCCTTTAAATATTTCAAAATCTTTCCAAGACAACACTGTGCAGATAGAACATATGTAGAAGAAAAAATAGCTGCTCATTGTATGAAGAAATTCCAAAATTTGATAAAGTTATTACATTTTGAAGTTGGTGTCACTCAAGTTTCCATTGCTAAAATTGGCCATGGCAAGGCACTGTGGTAGGTGTTTTAACACAGCCTCTGTATACTCTCAGTTTAAAGGTGACATACCGATACTTACCGAGCATTGCTTTAATATGTATATCATTGGAATGCATTAGTGTGGGCCAGTTTTTAGGGGAAAAAATTGACTGATAGGCCTCAGATTACAGTTTATCTTCCCATTTGGTTGTCCAAAATCCGGAAGTTTCACCGCGCAAGTAGTCTGCTGTTTGACTGTGATTATTTCATGGCAGACAGCTATGAAGTGGCAACTGTTTGACTGAAGTGACAGGGGATAGCATGTAGTTTGTAAACATGTGTAACTTGTTGACATTGAAGACTTGTTTGTGGTAATTCCGGCCCATGCAAAAGTAGTGCTTTTTGTGTAAAATGGGTGTACTCCGGCCAGGTTTAGAGGGTGTGTCTGTTTAAACCAATATGCTGGGAGAAAGAGCTGGACAACAGGGGTTGTCCTTTTCAGGGTATGTGTCCCCCAGGCAGGCAAAGGTACATACAAAACTTCACGGGCCTGCTGATATTAATAAAAATGTTATAGCCACTAAGGCTATATAGAAACATATAGCGAAATTAATTGTGGTCTGAGGCCATCTTCACAGCTGGAAGACCCAGTGCACCATCACCCTACCATGATTCTTTCTACGTATAATGAGCCTTCGGAATCAACGGAATTAATTACGCATTATTGAGATTCTTTATCGCTCTGCAGTTCTCGTTCTGCTCATTCGCAGATTAATTCCATCGGAAAAATTTCTTGTCAAAGATCGGGACTCGAGCGAGGAGAGAGATGATAGAATGATAAATGATGAATCCAGCAAACTGATTCTCTGACGATGTATGCGAGTAACATAATTACCCGTGGCGCGTACAGATCAGACTAATCAAACATCGCTTTGTAACAGTTCCTTATCACTGCGGTCTTACATCATCCTGGCTGGTGGTGGTGTGTGTTTTGTTTTTATTGTTGTTGCTGTTGTTGTTGTTTTGTTTTTTTTGTTTTTTTTCTTTGGGGTGGGGGGTATTGTGTGTGGGTTGAGTTCATGCAGAACAAAATGGATCCAACAAAAAGTTGTGATAATATCTGTGTTCTTGACACGCTTGTTGCCTAGCGATGGGTCGGGATCAAGCACAGTGGTAGATTGCTTGGCTGAAATGCTATGGTTGGTTTTAGGATCGATCGACCTCGATGGATTCGGGATATTATTTGTCCCGTCCCACCCAGTGCACCACGATTTTTAGGCCTACACCAAAGGATTTGGTATGTACAGTTATGTTTATGAAGAACTGTATATAAAACTATATATAAAAGATTTTTTACTGCTACCGCTCGCTATCTCTCTCTCTCTCTCTCTCTCTCTCTCTGCTGTGCGATCGGTCTAGGTGGGCCCATTGGGCTATTTCTCGTTCCAGCCAGTGCACCACGACTGGTATATTCAAGGCCATATTTTCTGTTAGCAGTAAGGGATCTTTTACATGTACTTTCCCAGAGACAGGACACCACATACCACTGTCTTTGATATACCGGTCGTGAACACTCTTTGGGACGGCGAAAAATTTTTTATAAAAAAAATAAAATAAAAAAATAATCAGAGAGTTGGTCCGTCAAGAGGATTAGATCCTTCGTAACTAAGCACCTCAAGCTAGCGCTCTATCGACTGACCAGTCGGTGCGGGATGTAGACAACTGGTAAAGCGTTCGCATGATGCACGGTCGGTTTGGAATCTATCCCTGTTTGTGGGCCCATTGGGCTATTTCTCGTTCCAGCCAATGCACCACGAGTGATATACCAAAGGCCGTGGTATGTTGTATCCTGTCTGTGGAATGGTGCATATAAAAGATCTTTGCTACTAATGAAAACATTTAGCGTTTTTTTTTCCCTTTAAGACTAGATGTCAGTATTACCAGTGTCAGTGTTTGACATCCAAATAACCGATGATTAATATATCAATGTGCTCTAGTGGTGTCGTTAAAGAAAAACAAACTTCTTCTTAATTCTACCGACTTACCTAGATCCCGAGACTAGGGCTTCAATAACCGAGTCTGAAAAATGTTAAGTGCCCGATTGTTTATGTTCGTTGTTCGATTCTTGTTTTCGCAGACAGTTTTGTATTACTGCAATCAAGTGATTTGTCGGCCTGTCTAATGCGTTTAGTTCCAGCAGCCTAAAACCTAATTTATCAAACATGTTGAATGTATTACTAAGATTATGTATGCGATTTTAACGCAGGACCAAGATACAAGCTGCCCGAGGATATCTTTCATTTCCACGCCACTGGATACTATGGTATCGTACCCAACGACGAATAACGGTTGTCGTAAATTACGACATCGGGTTAAAAAGGTGAAAAAGATGTTCCATAACTTTTTACTCCTGCTTCAAATCATTTGTCTTCGTATGCCAGAATTTGATTAATTATTATTTTTATTTTTTTTCGGAGCGATATAATTAAACCTGTTGTGAAGAGCATGCAAAATGTCATGGAATCGAATGCACTTGTTGGATTTATAGCTTTTATTTTTCACATATAATCCAGTTTTAAGTTAACCCAGCTATTGGAAATTGTTCGTGGCATATTGACATATGGACGTTTATCTTCGCGAGCTACTTAGGCTGTTTTTCATTACATAACCCTTAGGATACTAGGATAAGTACAAAACGTGATAATAAGAGAAAGTTGCTGTGAAGCACGCCCATCTTGAGCACACGTTTTGACACTGAATGTTTATCAACGGTTATGCTGTGTTGTATTATCTCTGCCTGGTCTAAAATAACTAAGGGGCAACGGAAAACGAAACCAGCTGAGGGCACAATAATAAAGGCACGCACACACTCACAGACATAGTCTGTCTGTCTGTCTGTTTCTCTCTCTCTCTCTCTCTCTCTCTCTCTCTCTCTCTCTCTCTCTCTCTCTCTCTCTCACACGCTCACTCACTCTCTCACGCACTCTCTCTCTCTCTCGCTCACTCGCTCACTCTCTCTCTCTCTCTCTCTCTCTCTCTCTCTCTCTCTCTCTCTCTCTCTCTCTCTCTCACCTGCTCTCTCTCTCTCTCTCTCTTCCTCCTCCCCCTTTCTCTCTCCCTCCTACCCTCTCTCTCCCTCCTACCCTCTCTCTCTCTCTCTCTCTCTCTCTCTCTCTCTCTCTCTCTCTCTCTCTCTCTCTTCCGCCTCCCCCGTTCTCTCTCCCTCCCACCCTCCCTCCCTCTCTCTCTCTCTCTCTCCCTCTCTCTCTCTCTCTCTCTCTCTCTCTCTCTCTCTCTCTCTCTCTCTCTCTCTCTCTCTCTCTCTCTCTCTCTCTCTCTCTCTCTCTCTCTCTCTCTCTCTCTCTCTCTCTCTCTCTCTCTCTCTCTCTGTCTTACCAAAACTGGTTTCTGCAACAGTTAACATTCTCACCAAATTCATATTTGCGCACCGGTTAGTATTGGTATTATATATGGGGAATATTTGACGTGTTTCCATGAGAAAACTATTCAAGACTTCTCGAGAGAGTTCTTCCCACGACATCTCACCGATTAGAAGCAAGGGCTCTTGTATGCAGTTCCCGGAGCTTTAAAGGCACTCGTTCCACATTAGTAACACCATAGTCTATTTTTGGCTAATATGACTTTTATGGCACTTAATGCTTCTTTCTTGGAATATTAATTTCCGGACATCTGAAGTGCTTCTGGTCGTAGCGAAGTCTGTGTTAGCAGGCGGGCTGATTGATAATAGGCTCCAGCTCGTGTGATGTAATTCTTTTTATCAAGTTTAATTTTCAAAAGTGCTTTGGGTTAAATCGACGAGATTTTCGGTCATTTGGAACGCTTCCGTCGATGGTGGATGCACGAAACGGAATATTTACAAGTGTCAGTGAAATTCGGACGAATTTGTAGCAGATGGGGCGAATTCTTTATGATACTAAATATTAACTAAACAATAATTGCACCCAGTAGCATTGGCATAATGAATAACTGCCTTTATTCAGTTTTGATTTGATTTTAGTAATCTTATTTTGATTAATTGTGCCATTATGTTGTTGATGAGTATTTTATATTATGAAGAGAGTGACCGAATGGGTGGATGGGAGGGTTTAATGTGTGAATGAATGAAGGAATGAATAGAGGAAGGACGGAAACAACACGCACACAAATAATTAGAAAAAATAAACTATATATATATATATATATATATATATATATATATATATACATATATATATATAATATAATATAATATAATATAATATAATATAATATAATATAATATAATATACATTTATATGTATATAAAACCCCGAAGTGAATGTTTTTGTAATCATATCTCGATTAGTTTTTTCAAAATGCCCATTGGGCGATTTTGCATTCTATAATCAACTGCTAGTTCTTATTCCATTAGCATGCTGTGATAATAAATATTTGATATTCTGCAATGTGTTGCGCTTCCTTCCATCTAGCCTAAAACAACTTCAGGTTCCTGGGGGGTGGGATGGGGGTGGGGGGCGTATCTATACTGGAACAAGCATATCATTGTCTGGTGCCAATCCTATTTCATTAGCAGTTAAACGGAAATAATAATTCAAGAAGGAATGAAAGAAATGTTTTATTTAACGACGCATTCAACACATTTTATTTACGGTTATATGGCGTCGGACATGTGGTTAAGGACCACACAGATACTGAGGGAGGAAACCCGCTGTCGCCACTTCATGGGCTACTCTTTTCGATTAGCAGCAAGGGATCTTTTATATGCACCATCCCACAGACAGGATAGCACATACCACGGCCTTTGATGTACCAGTCGTGGTGCATTGGCTGGAGCGAGAAATAGCCCAATGGGCCCACCGACCGGGATTGATCCCAATCCGACCGCGCATCAAGCGAGCGCTTTACCGCTGGGCTACGTCTCGCCCCTCATTCAAGAAATTACAAACCATTCTTTTAAATAAGTTTTCAAATTCCTACGGACGCCTCAGTGTGTTTCGTTAGGGGCCGTTTACAATCACCAACATTTTAACTAGGAGTATTTTATTTTAATGCTCTCGTGAACCCCCTACCCTCTAGCATACCGCTTGGACGCTCATGAAAATGTTGATGATATTAATTGTAACGGCCCCTTATCCTTTGTTTTTGGAAGAGGATGAGCATGGTATTGGCTTGGCCTGTTTTAATATTTTATTTAAATGAGGGTCTAGGGTGATATCGGCATTGTGGGAAGAGCACAAGACGTATCACCGTGCTTCTATCACAGCGTCTAGACTTATACCATTAATCTTTCGTTATTCCAGTAGTTCATTTTTAATATTTGTTTGTAGCTCTGACTTGGCAGAACAACCCAGGCGCTTAGAAACAATATCTGGAGGAGGTACAATCTCTAGTGTGTGTGTATGTGTGGGGGGGGGGGGGGGGGGGTGTGTGTCAGCGCCTCTAGTTGGGGGGAAAGGGACACAAGTCATATTTTTACCTTTATTTATAAAGAGTAGGAAAAAAAACCCGTACCTTTTTGTCCTCGAGTGGTTTGGGTGGGGTGTACAGGCACGCCGCCCCCCTCCCCCCATTCCTGGTTCCTACGGGCATACATCAGTCCGGTAAAATAATTTCGAGCCATGCCATGGTTTTGACGAATCGAAGTTGCGTGTTGGAGATGTAGCATATTGGGTCATTTCCCGTTTCTTTGTTAGAAGACGAATAAACTACCATTATCGTTAAAGAAATAATTCATTTATAACGACAATATCGGTCAGAAAGATTTATAGTTCAGCCCATCATTTCTGCCATATTACGTTAATTTAATTTTATTCATATTACTAATCGGCACATGTTATGGGAAGATATTATTTTTGTGATGTGGTAGGTTTCTGTTGGCTTCAGAAATAACGAGAATTAAATTATTGGATTTAGACTACTACTCTAAAGTCCAGACTCAAGACTTTTAACAAAAAGGTTAGTTACGTGTTATTTGTATCTTTTATTTAAAGCAGTGAAGCTTCACTTTAAAGGGACATTCCTGAGTTTGCTGCATTGTAAAATGTTTCCGACTAATAAAATACTTCTACGATCAAAATTACATATTAAGTATATTTTCTTGTTTAGACTATCAGTGTCTGTATATTCAATGTGTTTCTGGTCGTCTTAATATTTGTAAGGAGCCCAAACTGGATTTTGTCTTCAAATAATTTCGTACGTATGAATTTTTTTTTTTTAAGAAATAAAATAAAATTTAACCTAATACAAATATTAGAACGATCAGAGACACATTTAATATACAGCCACTAATATGTTATGCAGAAAAATATATTTGATATGTAATTACAATAGTTACAAAGTCTCTGTTAGTCGATAACATCTTAAAAATTACAGCAAACTCAGGAATGTCCCTTTAACGTTTTATAGAAAGAGGACCTTGTTCTCAACTGTCTAACTTATGGATTTATGGAACTACTCTTCGTTTTCCATTGCAGACGCCAAGCGAATTTATCTCGTCTATGATCGTCGGTAGTAGAGAATTATTGGGAGCGGATCTAGAACATTTTTTGCAGGGGTGGGTTAAAATAAATAGCGAAAAAGGAGCGAGATATTTTGAGTGTCCGGCGAAATATAGATGCCCAGAAAGGCCTTTGATTTAATATTGTGTTACTGCTTTGTTTGGAGCATTGTCTTTGATAATTTGTGAATTTTATTAGTTATATAATATGATTTAATGGGAAGTTCAACGCAAGCCGAGTAACAAGAAGCAACAAATCACAGATCCGCGACCACAGGGTCAGACAAATAAACTGTTCCCTTGGAGACAGAGTTGTAACAGTTTGTTTCGTATTTCGATGCCAATAGCAGATTGTAAAATAAAACAGCCGACATAATGCTCAGTTCAGACTGTCAACTGTTTCCACGAAGTTGGCCAACTCGACGGTTGCGTTTTAAATTCTTCAACTCCCGACTTAAGACGGGTGCGCTCAGATTAACAACTAATGGGTTATACGACGAGAATCGAGTTGTAAGAGCGCTCAGACTAGCATACAGACAGTCGTAGAAGTCGTGACAGAAGAAAGTTGGCAACTTTGTGCTGGCAGTTGGTAGTCTCAGCCTAGCATTAAGGAGTATTAAGAAACTGAATGCAGAAGAAGAAGAAGAAGAAAGAAGAAGAAGAAGAAAAAGAAGAAGAAGAAGATTGTGACGGTACATGCTCTTAATTTCTTTTCGCCTGTGGCGATATTAATTGTTTTAGAAGGCCGTGTGCAGTTCCAAATGCACTTAGCCCAGATGGGCAATTTGTTACGTAATACCTTCGCGCGATCGGGCATTCCAATATGCACTTAGTCCAGCTGTGGAGGCCATGTGGCCAGTAGTTACGTAATACCTCTGCGAGTGCGGTTTTTACAACCGTGATTTGGTGAATGGCGACAGCCAGTTTGACGATCAGAGAAAAATATACCGACTCTGGGAGAGGTGGAAATATCAGATGATACGTGAGGTACCGCCTTGTACCCCCAGGCGATATTCGCTGTCTCTGAGAGTTTTGAATAAATAGCTAGGATTTTAGAGATATCGAGGAGAACCATAGGAAGGCTCCAGGGGATCGCTGTCCGTCCACTGAACGATCTATATTAGTTCAGACGGGACTTTGGTAAATATATATTTTCTACTCTGTGTATAACCTTGATGTGATTGATGTGATTGATGTGACTTTAAATATTTTAATACTGTATTATACCAATATTATTTAGACGGTGCTGCCGGTCATCTGACGCAGTATTCTGTAGGCTCACCGTTCTGATATATATATATATATAAAGCTTAGCCAGTCATCCTAGAGGACCTAGGTAAACTGTAGGTTATTGTCTTTATTGTGATAGGTACCAGTATTAATTCTGTGTTACAAGGTTACTGAATGAGTAGTAAGGGTTAATTAAAAATTAACCAGTTAGGAATAGAGCTGTAATTCCTTTATTAATTAAGTTCCCCTGGAAGCGTTTCTCCATTATCACACGTGTGTGTGTTATCGTTTCTCAATTATCACACGTGTGGGTGTTGTGTCACGGTGAAGTGATTAGCATATTGTGTAAACTAGACACCTAGAGATTAAATAATTAAGTGATCAGTTCTGGGTTGTTATTATTGTTGTTATTAATTAACTACTGCGGCAGTACATTTGTCAGCGTAGGTTAATACAGATTCCAAAGTGTATTGTGTTTTGTTGTGTTTTCTAGTGAACTAAACGTGCTATAATAATATATACTTTATATAAGATCTTATCTCTGATCATACCTAGACGAGCCACATTAGGGTATAACCGCCCGTTACAGAGAGATCTAATAGATATACAGTTAGGAGAGATATTTGGACAATCGTGTTTTATTCAGTTACGGGTATTATAGAATCCCCGTGACAAAGATGAAGAACAAATTAAATTGTTTATACAGAGCATAAGTCGGATGGCACATTTCCTTACCAGAATGATGCTGAAATTGTGCTAACTTCCGAATCAATGATTAAAAGTATACACCAATGATGCTGTGGGCGTGTTAAACTGAGTGAAATGAGATCGATGTTACCTCCATAGTTAGCTGCCAATGACCGAGTCAGTATTTTAACCCAAATCGACTTCCAACTGGTAATTAAGTGATTTGTGCGGGCATGAATAGGACAAATGAGGAACGTCATTAATTTGAATGGGATCGTTTTGCGAAATTCTGTTTAGGACCAACGCCTGAGTGATGCCTCAATCATGAAATAGTTACCATTTCTGGGACATGGAGTCCTGTTGCAGTAACACCCATAATGCAGTAACCTCGATTGAAATGCCAAATTTACACTCACCGTCAAAGGAATATTTTCGGCTAGAGGCTTATTCAGAAACTATTATATCGGGGAGGCGATAAGATTTCTTGTTTTCAGCGCTTTCCTACCATCATCGACGTAGTCGTACGGACCACCATTTTTGTAGGGGGTGGAGTGGGGGTGGGGGCAGACTGGCTTTTTTCCGAATTAAACGAAAATGCCCGAATCTAGATAACAACATTTATTCATATTAGCTATATTGGGTTGCAAACGAATCACGACGCATTTTTACATGGATTATAACGAATTTTAAGGATATAATGATGGTAATACTTGGTAAAAAGGTCTCAGGTTAGCATATTTTGCCCGAATATCTGTATAATTTTTGCCCGAATTTGAGGTTTTTCTCCAGCACTAGGGGAGGCAGTACCCCCTCCCCCCCCCCCCATACGCCCCACTGTTTCATACGTTTATGATCATCGTAAAATCAGGTCCATACTAATTCACCCGTCCCACCCACGCACACACGCAATCCATTGTTATTGTAAATCTATAGCTACCTTGTTTCGTTAGCTCTAAGTTTTATACACTGGAGGACTGGCTGGAACGGGAAAACGTCAAATGGGTCTGACCACAGAAGAGCCACATCGTCGACCAACAATTAACTAGGTCTATCTGCATTTCCCAATGTCTATGCATAAACCTAGTTCATTTTCTGTTGTATGTCAGTGTGTGGGTTAGTCGCATACGAACAAAAACTCTGTATAGTTGCATAATTATATCTTTCCACTGAATCGTTAAAACTCATGCTTAGTAGGAGCTAGTACAGGGATGCGAACCCAGTATCTATCAGCCTTATTTCAGACTTAATCAGTACACAGCCGAGACCGGTGGCGTGGTTAGAAGCGCGAGAACCCACGAACATTTTTAACTGGTACTATCGTCTTCTTTCACATAACATTCATCCAGCGTTAGGCACAAAAACCAGTCTATCGAGCGACCGCGATCATTCGCCTCCTCCTGAACAAACCTCGGTACTCGTTTCCTGGTCTTTATCCAGGTGAGATTAAAGATGGAAAGTAACGGTAATCGTTGTGTATATTAAAAGCTCTTGTGCCTAACGAGAATTGGTCGTATTGTCTAATCAATGCGCAGCGCCTGGAGGCGAATTGACACTCCAACCAATTGGACTTTACGAGCCTTCTGGTGTCTACATGAAGTTGATTACTCATTTAATTGTTTACTTAGAAATGCGATGGATTTATCACGGCCATGAAGTCAATAGGGAACCGAGTGCAACCTGCAGAAGGAGTTGGTGTAAATGGACAAATATCCGGTGCACCGGGTCTCAAAGCGTGTCAGGAAGTCACACAAACCGTGCACTGTTTAATTAGATTTCATGGGCTTATCTTAAGTTTATGTCAGTCTCCAGCGTGTTGTCTTTGTCATGTGAAGGCGGTATAGCTTTCTGAAACCTTTTCTATAAAAAAAAAAAAAAATACCGGCCTCGGTGGCGCAGTTGCGTTGCGTAAGTTTTTACCATGCTCATATACCACAGAGGTTTCGAGTATGTCCTCCCCGGAGTTCGATCTCTGGAAAGCCGGGAACGCAACCCGGGGCAGAGGTGGCGCAGTGGTTAAGCCATCGGCTGGTAGGTACAGGGTTCACAGCCCGGTACAGGCTCCAACCCAGAGCGAGTTCTTAAGGGCTCAATGGGTAGGTGTACGGCCACTACACCCTCTTCTCTCTCACCAACCAACTAAAAACTAACCCACTGTCGTGAACAGCCAGCCCAGATAGCTGAGGTGTGTGCCCAGGACAGCGTGCTTGAACCTTAATTGGATATAAGCACGAAAATAAGTTGAAATGAATGAAATAAAAAAAATTGCCTGTCCGTAGGAACTGGATGGGGGATTTGAGAACCACAGAATCAGCAGTTTCCTTTTATATAATTACAAACTTTCCGAATTTATACGATTTACTGTATTCTGATTGGCTGACGTCACTAAAAAACCAAGCGTTATCCTTCCATAAACCTCATAAAAATACGTCATCACGGAAGACCAAGATCGAAATAACCACACAACACCAACAGTCACTACACGTAAACAAAAGTTAATATCAAGGTCACTTTGCGATAGAAAAACACAAGACAAATCTGCACATGAAATTGTTTCATTTTTTAAAAAGAAGTTATAATAAAGTTATATACACTGTTTTTGTTGATTCAATACTTATTTTTATTTTTAGCGGACAATTTCCAATAGTATGTATACATGTATTCCTACGCTTATTTACAGAACACGGTTGACGATAAGAACGAAATAAATTATTTTTGAGTGTTTTAAGGTACACTTCTTGTACTGTTTGTAATTATAAGAATTGTTTCTCATTTTTTAGGAATTTATCGATGTATAAAAGTCACAAATGTAGTATAAAATCGCTTCGCTACGCTACGCGATTTTATACCATTTGTGACTTTTATACATCGATAAATTCCTAAAAAATGAGAAACAATTCTTATATAAAAACGAAACAAAGATTGGTATATTGACTATAATATAACGACAACACAGAACAAAAGTGTGTTTGTTTTGTTTAACGACACCACTAACGCACATTGTTTTATTAATCATCGGCTATTGGATGTCAAACATTTGGTCATTTTTTTTTACATACAGTCTTAGAGAGGAAACCCGTTACATTTTGCCGTTAGTTGAAAGGGACCTGTTATATGCACCACGGCCTATTTGGTATACCAGTCGTGGTGCACTGGGTAGATCGACAAATAGCCTAATGGGACTACCGACGGGAATCGACCCTAAACCGAACGCGCATCAGGCGAGCGCTTTACCTCTAGGCTAACGGAGATAAGTATAAAACCAAAAACTAAAAACAAGAAAAAAGAAAAATCATTAAAACAGCAGTCATTCAAAACATTGCTATTCGGTTCTCCGGGTGCTACGAAAGTCTCCCTTGTTGCCCCGCCCACTTGAGATTGTTCCCGCCCCCTATATACTAGTATATGGTTCATATAAAATCGAATTGTCCGTGACATATTCCGTATGTTGTTTTCTTTACGTACCGGTACACAACAAACCAAACCAAACCCAGCTGATTTCAAATGTATTTTATCATCTAACTGTAGGAAAGTTGCATGTAATATTTTACACTACAACTGATTAAGGAACCCAACCGATCGATTTTAGATTATTATCGATCATTGGAACACTCGTCTTAAAGGGATATTCAGGCAAGACTTTGGACTTATTCAGTGAATTTTCCGTTCCAACCAGTGGTCCACAACTGGTTCATCAAAGGCCGTGGTATGTGCTGTCCTATATGTGGGAAAGTGCATATAAAAGACCCCTTGCTGCTTATCGGAAAGAGTAGCCTATGTGGCGACAGCGGGTTTCCTCTGGAGAAATATGTCAGAATGACCATATATTTGACGTCCAATAGCCGATGATGAGATCAAAATCAATGTGCTCTAGAGGCGTCGCTACATAAAACAAAGTTTACTTTACTTTTATTCAGTGAATTGACTGTTGTCGATGGAAGATCACCTAGACACAACACGATGTTGTCCTATGTCAAATTTTCCAACAAAAACCAAGGCGTCGTCGACGTCGTCGGCGTCGTCGTTGTAGTAGTAGTAGTAGTAATATTAATAGTAGTAGTAGTAGTAGTAGTAGTAGTAGTAGTAGTAGTAGTAGTAGTAGTAGTATTAATAATAATAGTAGTAGTAGTAGTAGTAGTAGTAGTAGTAATAGTAGTAGTAGTAGTAGTAGTAGTAGTAATATTAATAATAGTAGTAGTAGTAGTAGTAGTAATAGTAGTAGTAGTAGTAGTAGTAATAGTAGTAGTAGTAATATTAATAGTAGTAGTAGTAGTAGTAATAGTAGTAGTAGTAATAGTAGTAGTAGTAGTAGTAGTAGTAGTAGTAGTAATATTAATAATAATAATAATAATAGTAGTAGTAGTAGTAGTAGTAGTAGTAATAGTAGTAGTAGTAATAGTAGTAGTAGTAGTAGTAGTAATAGTAGTAGTAGTAGTAATAGTAGTAGTAGTAGTAGTATTAGTAGTAATAGTAGTAGTAGTAGTAATAGTAGAAGTAGTAGTATTAGTAGTAGTAGTAGTAGTAGTAGTAGTAGTAATAGTAGTAGTAGTAGTAATAGTAGTAGTAGTAGTAGTAGTAGTAGTAGTAGTAGTAGTAGTAGTAATATTAATAGTAGTAGTAGTAGTAATATTAATAATAGTAGTAGTAGTAGTAGTAGTAGTAGTAGTAGTAGTAATAATAATAGTAGTAATAGTAGTAGTAGTAGTAGTAGTAGTAATAATAATAGTAGTAGTAGTAGTAGTAGTAGTAGTAGTAGTAGTAGTAGTAGTAGTAGTAATATTAATAATAATAGTAGTAGTAGTAGTAGTAGTAGTAGTAATAATATTAATAGTAGTAGTAGTAGTAGTAGTAGTAGTAGTAGTAGTAGTAGTAATATTAATAATAGTATTAGTAGTAGTAATAGTAGTAGTAATATTAGTAGTAGTAGTAATAGTAGTAGTAGTAGTAGTAGTAGTAGTAGTAGTAGTAGTAGTAATAGTATACGATTTCTTTTTAAAGTTTTTAAGACACTTTGATTTCTATACATATACTAAAATAAATATACTCACCTTGATATTTGTATTGTATTATACTTTTCCTCACAGCTTTTTACACTGTGGGTTTACATAATTATATAAATTTGATTCTGAATGTAAATAATATTTCCATATACATGTACTTACCTTTTCTGACACCCAATAGCCGATGTGTATTTTTGTGCTTCATTCACTCACTCATTATTTTTAATGTGACTACTCAGTACTTTATCAGACAGCATGTCACCGAATCGAAGTGCCCCAACTTTAAATACAGCATATTTTTCAATTAATCAAATGAACAGATGGGGATTATGGTGTACCCTTCTCCCGCAGCAGCATGTGAAGGGGGGGGGGGGGGGGTCGAACCACCCCTGCTCAATCTAATTTTTTGTTGATTTTCCAGTGCATCATCCAGGGCAGTATATCTCGACATCCACTATAAACTTCGTTCGCCACAGTCGTCCCCCCCCCCCCACACACACACACACCTGCAAAAATTCCTGCATACGCGCCTGCCCCTGACCTATCATCTTCATAAATCAAGGCTAATATTCGTTCCTCGTATTCAGCCTTGATACATGTCGTCAAGAAATCGTGCCACAAAATGCTTAAATTTCATTGGATGCGATGAGATCTGATTGCAACGAATCGCAACGCTCCTTATAGATTCCCTTGTTATGTAAACTCCATGTTGGCGGGCGAACACTGATATTGCTTTCAAGATTGTCACATGTTACCGATGCTGTGATTGGTCAGCGATGTCATCGTGTAAGGGACATAATCGGTGTTACAAATGTTCTTCCAAATAGAGGGCGCTAGTAGTGGATATCAGTAATCTTGACAACGTGTATCAAGGCTGAATACTAGGAACGAATATTAGCCTTGATTTATGAAGATGCTGACCTATAGGCGTAGCAGTGCTAGCGGGGTTTGACGTAGCTAGGTGGTATTTAGCGCTCACCTGATGCTCGGTCGGTCAGTCACAACTAGAACGACCATCAAAATTGCGCCAAACTTCCTTCCTTAAAATGCGCACCATTTCTCTTTGGCTTAATCCTACGGGACATTCCAAATTACATAGCACCATACCACCTCCCGCCTGTTACCAACTACGGTTGGACTGCTGGTGCTCCCTTGCACCTGCCAGTGCAGGCGGTCCCTCCTTCACCTCCCCAGCCTTTTCCTGTTCTGGATGGAGGAACCGACCGAGGCCGGTTCTTGTGCCCAGGACATGCGTGTGCTACAACAGCTTGCTCTGAATGTGCACGTTAACCGTTTTGTCATTGGCGGTCGGTCTAAAATCGATCCTCATCGGTGGCCCATTGGATTGACTTTTCGTTTCAGCCAGTACACCAGTGGGAAAATGTAGCGGGGTTTTTTCTCTCTAAGACTATGTGTCAAAAATTACCAAATGTTTGACATCCAATAGCCGATTATTAATAAATCAATGTGCTCTAGTTGTGTCATTAAACAAAACAAACATTTTCCCCCGTACTAGCGTGTAAAGAATTTAAGATTTAAAATTGAAAACCAGTTGTCTCCCTTTTTAGTTGGATCCGCTCCTTGGTGCTTCGAAAAATCTTATCCCTTCCCCTCCCACTGTTCATGAATTCTGTTATATTATCAGTATAACATGTTTGTTTTTGTTCGACGTAACTCGATCGTTCATTTTAAAATAAATGTTATATGTGCAAGTTCGGCTAAACGAAAACTCAAGTGCCAGATTTGAGCCATGCCAGCTAAATCGATATGTACACATGAGTAAATGGCTTTTTTTTGTTTTGTTCTTTCTTAACCATTTTAATTAAATCGGCTATTTTAATTAAATCTATTGATTAATAGGTTTGTTTTTGCCAGGACTGATGAACAATAAATTATCCAGCCTACTCTCCTAGGAAAATAAAAGCTGAAAGATCTATTATGTCAAAGCAGTAGAAATGTGTTTGAAGATATTGCATCGTAGATTAAAAGAAGAAAAACGAATTCTGGAAAACAAACAAAATAGAAAAAAAACAAAAAAAACATAGAAACAAATACAAAAACAAAAACAAAGAAAGAAAGAAAGAAAGAAAGAAAGAAAGAAAGAAAAAGAACAACAAGAAGAAAAACTCAAAGAAAGAAACAAAACAACACAACCCCCACTTCCCCCCCCAACCCCCCCCCCAAAAATAAAAAAAAAAAAAAAAAAAAAAAAAACCCACACAAAACACAAAACCCCAACAACATAAAAATAATAATATAACCCACCCCCCTCCCACCTAGTGGTAAAGCGTTCGCTTGATGCGCGTTCGGTCTAGGATCGATCCCCGTCGGTGGACCCATTGGGCTATTTCTTGTTCCTGCCAGTGCTCCACAACTGGAATAACAAAGACCGTGGTATGTAAAATCCTGTCTGTGGGATGGTGAATATAAAAGATCCCTTGCTGCTAATCGAAATGAGTAGCCCACGAAGTGGCGACAGCGGGTTTCCTCTCAATATCCGTGTGGTCCGTAACCATATTTCTGACGGCATATAACCGTAAATAAAATGTGTTGAGTGCGTCGTTAAATAAAACATTTCCTTATAAACATTTCGTTTCCTCCCTCCCCCCCCCAAAAAAAACCCCAAACAAACACCAAAAACAAAACAAAACCCACCAAATAAATAATGGATTGATAACAATTTTAGATATAATTGTAATACGATCGAATCCGTCGGTAAAATGAGCTATTTACGGGGTTTTTTCTCGATACAACCAGGAAGTCAGTAACAAGAATATTTAACCAGGAGCGAACTATTTCTGGATTACAGATATTATGGAGTCTGGAATCCACACGAAATTTGTGCCTTTTACGTCAGTCTTTCTCTTGGTTTAATTTTAATGTTATATACATCGTTGATGGAGTAACAGTTATTAAAACACTATTTTTGCTAATCAATTTCTTTATTGATTTTAACTAGAGAAAAAAAGAGAAGAAAGCGGATGAGCATTAGTTAGTTTAGTTATAAGATCGTTGCACGCACGCGTATTAATTTAAATTCGCTCTTCAATTTAAGAGAAGCACAATTAATTACCTCTGCACCGGCCTCGGTGTTGTAGTGGATGAGAAGTACTGAATTCGCATAAAATGCTAGGGTCAGACTACCAACTTCCAGCACAACGTTTGTTAAACTCGACGGTTGTGTTGTATTTTGTCTCACGATTTACGACGGGTGCGCTCAGATTAACAACTAATGGGATATAAGACGAGACTAGAGTTGTAAGAGCGCTCAGACTAGCAACTGGACAGTCGTAGAAGTCGAGAGAGCGAAAAGTTGGTCAGCTCTGTGCTGGCAATTGATAGGCTGACCTTAGAATAAGTACCGGCTCCCAACCAGGGCGAATCTTACTGGCTCAACGGAGAGGTACAAGGTCACTGCACTGACTTCTATCTTCAATCTAACTAACCGTTAACCTCTTTCCTGGATAGACAGTCCAGTTAGCTGACGTGTTAAATTGTGTATTGTTATGTAAATCGTGTATTGTTTAATAATACTGAATTAAATTTTTTAAAGTTCTCGAAAATACATTGTATTACTGGGCCCTGATTTTTATTTCGTTCCAGCCAGTGCATCACAAATGGTCTATTAAAGGCCGTGGTATGTGCTATCCTGTCTATGGGACTGTGCATATAAAAGAAATGTAGCGTGTTTCCTCTCTAAGACTATGTCAGAATTGACAAATGTTTATCACCCAATAACCGAGTATTAATAAATCAATGTGCTCTAGTGGTGTCGTTAAGCAAAACAAACTTTAATTTTAACCTAAGTTTCAAGTTATTTTATTATTCGCTATATATAGAAATAAGGGATCACGCCAACTCTAACAGCTAACAGCCAATAATTACTGCAGCCAAAACCCTAATACATAGTGTTATCAGGCTAGAGTTATCCACTCATTTGGTTGCCCAATACGGAAAAATACGGAAACGAATGCGAGAAAATATAGTTTTCTTGTTATGTGATTAATGGCCGGGGAGCTGCTTTGTATGCTGAATTGTTACACTGGGTTTGACAGGGAAGAGAATGCAGTTAGTGAATATGTGCACTTGGTTTACACTGAATACTGCATACTGTCTCCCACAGCACCTTGAAGACATACAACATATGTATATAATACACAGAAATGGGTGTGATTCGGTCCGCATATGTTTGTTTACATTGATATAACGTGAAAAAGAGCTGGACAACAGGCATTGTCCTTTTGGGTGTTCACTGGCCCCAGGCAGGTAAGGTTTCTTGTGAAATGCCAATGGCCTGGTGAAATTAATAAAAGTGCTACAGCCACTGGGGCTATATGAGATGGTCTGAGGCCCAGTGTCAGGAACTCATCCATGTTATTGCGAGTCGATCTTACAGTAGTGGGAGTCAGTCCCGCAGGTGGCCTCAGATTACAGATATCTTCCCATTTGGTTGTCCAAAATCCGGAAATTTGACCGCGCAAGTAGTCTGCTGTTTGACTGTGATTATTTCATGGCAGACAGCTATGAAGTGGCAACTGTTTGACTGAAGTGACAGGGGATAGCATGTAGTTTGTAAACATGTGTAACTTGTTGACATTGAAGACTTGTTTGTGGTAATTCCGGCCCATGCAAAAGTAGTGCTTTTTGTGTAAAATGTGTGTACTCCGGCCTGGTTTAGAGGGTGTGTCTGTTTAAACCAATATTCTGGGAGAAAGAGCTGGACAACAGGGGTTGTCCTTTTCATGGTATGTGTCCCCCATGCAGGCAAAGGTACATACAAAACTTCACGGGCCTGCTGATATTAATAAAAATGTTATAGCCACTAAGGCTATATAGCAATATATAGCGAAATTAATTGTGGTCTGAGGCCAGGTCAGGTCACAGGGATTAACATTCAGAGCAAGAAGTTGTAGCGCACGCCTGTCATGGACTCAGGTGTCGACTTATGCCAGCTCCTCCGTCCAGGATAGGAAAATGTTTGGAGTGTAAGGGAGGAGGGATCTCCCGCGCTGGAAGGTGTAAGAGACCACCAGTAAGCCAGACCGGGGTCGGTAGCGGGCGGGGACATTCTTGGTACTGTTGAATTTTGAATATCCCGTAGGATTAAGTCAAAAACAGTAAAATTGTGCGCAAATGCCTTGAAGTAATATTGGCGCATTTTGGAACGGTTCATCGAGAAAGAGAAAGGATCTAATGCTTAATATTGATTTAGTTTTCCGAATGGCAGCTCATACTGGTTCACATAAGTTTCAAGCTCGTTTATTATTCGCTATATATATATATATATATATATATATATATATATATATATATATATATATATATATATATATATATATATATATATATATATATATATACTGACGGACAGAAAATTAGAAGGGATCACGCCAACTCTTAACATTAACAGCAAAATAAAGATTGCAGCCAAAACTCTCATCCATAATGTCATGAGGTCAGTTTGCTACTGGGAATTGGTCCTACAGTATTGGGATTCAATTCCACGCTACAACTTTGTATTTTATACAGACAGTATGACGCTAACAGTGACTTCTTCTATAATACCCATTGGGCCATTTCTCGTTCCAGCCAGTGCACCACGACTGGTGTAACAAAGGCCGTGGTATGTGCTATCCTGTCTGTGGGATGGTGCATATAAAAGATCCATTGCTGCTAATCGAAAAGAGTAGCCCATGAAGTGGCGACAGCGGGTTTGCTCTGTCTATATATCTGTGTGGTCCTTAACCATATGTCTTGACGCCATATAACCGTAAATAAAATGTGTTGAGTGCGTCGTTAAATAAAACATTTCCTTCCCTCCTTCTTGTATAATATCGAGTGTTCCCTTCTTTATTTCTCACAGTATACGTGGTCGATACGCGGGTCACCTTGAGGCGGTAAGCAACTCGCAGTATTTTCGGCAACCATTCATCTAGCTAATCATACATGGCGTGTTACGAAACACTCTCCATCTGTCAGTCAAACAGGCCGTAATGAAACCTGTAGGAAGTAAGCGTAATTAATGCACGCTTGCACGCACGCACGCACACGCATAATTTATATACACTCATCTACGCAAATGCATGACACACACACACACACACATTTACATACGCATCACACACACACACACACACACACACACACACTCATACACTGCTTGTTCAAAAAAGTCTAAGCATAATATTGCATATTTGAATCTCTCTCTCTCTCTCTCTCTCTCTCTCTCTCTCTCTCTCTCTCTCTCTCTCTCTCTCTCTCTCTCTCTCTCTCTCTCGTGTCCAAATAAGGTCTTTTGTTCAAATTTTAAAACCAGAATATTGTAAATGTGAATGTCAGAGAATTCCCATTTTTATTGAATTAATCCAAGAATCAGAAAATATAACATGCATATTACTGCCAATTGTATGAACAAGGTTACTAATATAAACCTAGCCTTTCTTTCTATCCGTCCGTCCGTCTGTCTGTCTCTATAATGAGCAAGACATGCCAGCGAAATGAAATACATTTAAGCCCGTGACAAAGGCGACTAATCAGTTCACGCTGCCAATTTGGCTACCCACTGGTGACCCATGTAATATGGAGGTTAATGCCGCGAGACGGTACTGGCCGTTGGTGCCGTGTTTGGCCACTTCACTAAGAAGGTTGAGGGTAATAACCATGAATATTCCTGTTATTCCTGTCAAGGTCTTCACCGTGTTTACTGGGAGTGGCGTTCTGTCACAGCGGTGTGACCACAGCTTTAGGGTAACTATTAAAATGTCCACGATGCTGCAAAACGCCAGGGATTTCAGTGAGCTGTACATTAAACAGTCAAGTGACCGCCTGAAGAGCCATGTGTCATAGGATCGATCCCCAGCTCAGATAACCCACGCAAGCCATTATCTAGGGTGGCCGGAGGGGTGGGGGCGATTACCCGCAGAAAAATATTTTAAAAAGTGTTTTTTATTTTAGAAGTGGCATTTTTTAAGTTTAAATTTACCTGGTTTGTTTTTGTTTAACGACACCACTAGAGCACATTGATTTATTAATCATCGGCTATTGGATGTCAAACATGATCTTTTTGACACATTTGGTAATTCTGACATATACAGTCATAGAGAGGAAACCCGCTACATGTTTTCATTAGTAGCAAGGAATCTTTTATATGCACCATCCAACAGACAGGATAGCACATACCTTACCTGAAGAAAACCCTATATCACTTAGGGCCGAATTTACAAAGCATGTTTATGTTTTACACGGGTGTATCTACGTACGTTTACTATGATTAAACACCTGTGTTTAAGAAAAACGGGCTTTTCATAAAGTCGGCCCTTGTTCCCGCATCCTTGTTTTAATGTCCGTTTACTGCATGCAGTTTAAGCTACGTACGTTCCTGCAATTATATTAGTTTCTGTTATAACCTTGGCTGTAGCAGGGAAGTAACCAGAGGGAGGGGGAGGAGGTGATATACGAAAAAGAGCCCGACTACAAGAAAGAGCCCTATTTACTTTATATGTCCCCCCTTTTGTCTAGCTTGAAAAGACCCTATATTACTGTTCTCTGATTATTTGTATTTAGCCCACCCCCACCCTCAGTTATCTTATATAACTTGTAAGTAGATAGGTTGGCAGACCTCCTTGTCATGGTGCACTGGTTCGAACGAGAAATAGCCCAATGGGCCCACCGACTAGGATAGATCCTAGACCGACCATGCATCAGCCGAAGGCTAAATACCACTGAGCAACCACCCGCCGCGAATCAAGTTCTGTGTTGGACATAACTCTATGGCGAAGTCTGAGGTTGTGACCACTACAGCCGTGCTTGAACAGTTCTCTGATGGAAGCTTATTTATTTATTTGTCTGTTTTGTTTAACGACATCACTAGAGCACATTAATATATTAATCATCCGCTATTGGATGTCAAACATTTTGTAATTTTGACATATAGTCTTAGAGAGGAAACCCGCTAAAAAAAAATTCATCAGTAGCAAGGGATCTTTTATATGCACCATTCTGATGGAAGCATACCAAAAATTACCCGCAACCCACACCATGTACATCCACATGTTGGCAGAGAAAATGAGTCTGAACTGATGAACATCAGTTATAATCAGATTGTGGAGAGAGACATGTGCAGAAGAAGCTCAGTGCATAAAGGACCGGTTTTGCCAATTTAGGTCTCGTACAACAAGTTATCCTGGTATAAAATCGATACTAGACCTGGCCTCAGGGCCGGATTTAGATTTTGCGGGGGGGGGGGGGGCAGGGGCCCAGGGGGCACTTCAGATTCGAGGGCCTCTCAACATAGAAATTAAATTACATGGCAAATAAAAAAATGAACTAATTTTATAATTATTACATTAGGAAGTCCTTAGTCTGGGAGACCCTTTGGCGGGGGGGGGGGGGGGGGGGGAATTGCCCCCTTACCCCCTTATAAATCCGGCACTGCCTGGCCTCGAGGGGTAGCCGAGGTGTGGCGATCACGACACTGATCTCGGGTCGCGATCGTAATCTCAGTACAGGTTAATTCCACAACACTTTACTTAGCAAATCGTGTGGTACGTACTTTCTATCCCGAGTACGCTGCTGTTTCGAGAGCTAGACGGATAGTTGGAAGGTTATAAATCGCTCTCTCAGGCAGAGATAACCGCGGCCTCAGTGGTGTTGTGGTTAAGCCATCGGACATAAAGCTGGTAGGTTCAGGGTTCGCAGTCCGGTACCGACTCCCACACTGAGCGAGTTTGAACGACTCAATGGGTAGGTGTAAGAACACTACACCATATTCTCTCTCTCTCTCTCTCTCTCTCTCTCTCTCTCTCTCTCTCTCTCTCTCTCTCTCTCTCTCTCTCTCTCTCTCTCTAACTACTAACCCACTGTCCTGGTCAAACACCCCAGATAGTTGAGGTGTGTGCCCAGGAGAGCGTGCTTGAACCTTAATTGGGATGTAAGCACGAAAATATGTTAAGATGAATAATGAATGGAGAGATAACTCTAGAACAAAAACTCGAAATTGCTGCCTATTCCCGCTCTAATACAACAGTAACCCTATGTTTGATGCTAAATACCATTACATTGACTAATTTCGAGTTGACCGCCCTCGGTGGCGTCGTGGTTAGGCCATCGGTCTACAGGCTGGTGGGTACTGGGTTCGGATCCCAGTCGAGACATGGGATTTATAATCCAGATACCGACTCCAAGGCTCACTGGGTAGGTGTAACAAAGACCATGGTTTGTGCTATCCTGCCTGTGGGAAGCGCAAATAAAAGATCCCTTGCTGCCTGTCGTAAAAGAGTAGCCTATGTGGCGACAGCGGGTTTCCTAAAACAAAATCTGTGTGGTCCTTAACCATAGGTCTGACGCCATATAACCGTAAATAAAATGTGTTGAGTGCGTCGTTAAATAAAACACTTCTTTCTTTCTTTTTTCAGTTCATTCCGTCTGGAGCTCCACGCGGTAAGACGTGTTTGTTTCGCTGGTGCACACTGCACGTGCTTTCGTGTGCTCGACTTGGGGATCCTTCATTTCGTTGTTTTTGTCAGCGAAATGAAGTTTTCTACTGGGATGTATGCGGCCATTGGAACTGATTGAACGCTGGAACGCTTCTCGTTTCGACAGTCTGCACCACCAGGTTGGATTCTTTTTTAGCGAGATTCCTCGCCTCCACGTCATTTCTCCGTCTGACTATATTGACTTGTTTTTTCGTGACTCGTATGACGGCCATTCTGCAGAACGCCACGGTTGTTCGCGTTTAGTCTCTACATTTCCGAGCCTGTCCTAGCAGCACTGGAAGATTGACCGCCCCTACTACTCTTTTCTAGACTTTACTTTGCTTTATAGTGATACCATCTCGTATCCTCCGAAGTCGGGCCCGTCCGCACCACTATACCAACCCATAACGACTGGACTATACCCTAGTCTGATACTCTCTCTCGTTCAGACGGATCCGGCTTCTCAAGATCTGTATTTCAGCACAGCACTACACCTTCAACGTCTATCGACTATCTAGGGGTTTTCTTGACGGGATGCAACCCATCTCGTCCCTATAAGCTGTGCACCCAAACGGCCTTAACGAGGCCACTCACGTGGACATATCGATCGGACTTTAAACTTTTAGACCTGCGTACAAAAGTTTATGTTGAAATTACTCTCTTTTTTTTAATTATTAAATAGTCCGATCCTCTCTTCTTTCTCTTATTTAATTTTGAACTTTCCTTCTAAAATGCTCCAAATTATATAAATATTCGGCCAAGCAGTCAATTTTTTTTTTTTTTGGCTTGTAACTATTTTACTAATTGCTATTTTCAAAATTCTGCCCATTTTCAACTCTGCCCCCCCCCCCCCCCCCCCCTCCATCCCGAGTCAGGTCACGGATCTTATCGAAGGTCGGACTCGGGATGGGCGTGTTCGAAACCCTAGTGGTATATGGGCACGTTAAACTAGTTATCATCATCATCATTATCATCAGTTGTGAGAATTGGCAGAATTGTCAAATTCTTTGGTTGGTTACCTCCGTCGGTAGAATCCATAATTAACGTGGGGGCAGGGATGTAACATTTGAGAAAAGAGTAATCATTAATATTATTTTAATATCAAAATTTATTCATTCATTGTCAGCATGGTTTCAACTTTATACACAAGCAACAACTGGTCCACTTTTGATTATACAAACAAACAAGCGTAACACATTAAAATGTACAATAAAATATGTGGGTAATAAAGATGTATTCCTTTTCACAATGTATTTATAAAATATACGATGACAGTTTATGTGGACACTTACCAGTCACGTACTAATTGCATACATAACAAAATACAGAACATTTTATTATTAAAAAAAAGGAGAAAATAATACATAAATAAAACGAAACATATATTAAAAATTAAAAAGTAGGACGGCTATAACAACTTATTGAATACGCAAGTGGTATGTGGGTCAAAGCGGGTAATTGCAATCAAGAAAGTGGTATTTTTATAATTACTAAATATAAAGGTGCGTTGTTACAATGCAAATTGTAGTAACGATTTGTAGCACGAGTTATTCACCAAATGTTAATAATATTTGTTTAATGACACCAAAGCTATGGTTATTTTGACACTTGGTCGAGTGAGAAGGGAACCACACAGGCAGCAAGTGGGGTTTTTAATATGCATTTTTTTTTCTATAGACAGGACAGTACACACCAAAACCAAAATCGTAGGGCATTGGATGGGACTGGAAAAACCCAGGTCCAGCGAAGGTCACAGATCCTGCGACCAATCATGCCTCAAGTGACTGCCCTTCCACTGAGCTACATTCTTCGACATCCAATACCCGATGATTAATTAATCAGTGTGCTCTAGTGGTGTCGTTAAACAAAAGAAACTGAGCTATATTCTGCCTCTAATCGTGACCATTATATTCATTTTAGATTCCTTCACAATTCGTTACAATATATTACTAATATTCTAAAAACTACACGAAGCATCGTTACTTCAAATTGCAATATAGATACGCGCCTTTATTAATAGAAGCCAGCAGTATATCGACATTGGTAGTATTAACAATATTATGTCACGCTTCTGTATCATGTGTTTTCATGCATACACAACACGTCGTGTAAATAAACAGTCTATATATACAACAATATATATACAAGCCAAATGTCTGACATTCAATAGCCGATGATTAACAAATCAATAAGCACTCGCAGTGTCGTTAAAGGCATATTGCCACAGACCACTGACCTACTTAATGGTCTAACAAAGTATTACCTGGACAAAAATAATTTGATTTGTCCCTAAATGTACTTTATTCAACCATCTTCATAACCACCATATTCCATTTATTAATGACATTTTGTAAAAATAATAGAATTTTGGCAATGGTCCATAATTCAAAAACTAAAACTGGCGAGAGGGATGACATGGATTTCACTTCATCATCGTTCAGTTAAGGTGATGCGATAGCTAGATTTGGTTTTCAACAATTAATGTAATTTGTATTTATTATTCATTTTTAGAGAAATAAGGTCCTAAAATCTGTGACAGTATGCCTTTTAAAAAAACCACCTTTACTTTATTTCAGCTAGAACTGACACCCTGCAACCACATATCTAGCGAAGAAAGCATTGGAACTTGACTTACTTAACTTGCAAATCAGTCGCTACCTGCATCATTAACCTATTGTAAATTATTTCTTAGTGCATAACTGGCGGCGTTCTTCTTTGATATGATTCAGCAGTATGTTATATTTAAATTAAATGAGCTGTATACAATAATATCCTTATAAAAGATTCTTTCACTCAGTGCAACGTTTGGTCACAATCGATAGCGTAAATAGAATATATTATAGAGGAATCAGTGTCCTTATAGTGGACAACTGACATTTTATATTTCAAATCGTCAATACAAGTTGCATTGAGAGAACGCACCTTTAGTTACTGCACGAAGTGAAATCTTCTACGACTTGCATCAAATTAAAAATACCAGAGGGCTTTGAACACTTCTAGAGACATAAACCTCCTTTAGATACAGTAGTTCTAAACAAACCTATCTCCGTGAACACACCTCATCTATCGAAAGGACACAAATTTGTCAGTGTAATTACTATGATATATAAATATTTTGAACTGGAATATAACGTCACCGCCGCACCATTCCTCGGGTTGGAATTTACCTGTCTAATATTCTTGCGGGGATCAAAGTCTCTGTTGGGAATGTTGGCTGGGTGCCACGGATCAATGTGATTGGAACCGCCGTCCCTGGACGATTCTGCCGTGACTATCAACGTCACCGGCGCCTGGGCGTCTCCGTAGGTCTTGACCACAGGAGTTGTGGTGCGCCTGCTAGTCTTTTCCACCAGGGGCAGATTCTTACACGGAAAGACGTCTGGTCTGATCTGCAGCTTCATGAGCGGCGTCCTCAGGCCACTGCTGACGAATCCCCAGCTCTTCTTGTCGCAGTATCCGCCCACGAGGACCAGCGCCTCCAGAGGGTGCATCTGGTTGAACATGATGCAGCGGGCGTCCATGTCGTCTGCGATGTTCTGCATGAGGAGGATCTTCTCCCAGTAGTGTCCTTCGTACTCCGCCACGCACCCGTATTCGCTGTGGTGAGGCGCGTCGTCGCACGAAGGGAAGTCCAGCCTCAGTCGAGAGTCGTCCCCGCACACCTGATATATGCTGCCCAGACACGAATTGCCACTGGCGAACGAGGCACGAACAGTGAAAGATGAAGTCAAGTTACAGGCTATCCATTTCGGGGAGGGATAGTGCATTATGATTGGCTTACCCGTACCGTGGTATGATCTGTAGCGGTCTCCGATTGGATCAGGGTCTGCCTCGAATCTGCTGGCGTCACACACCGTGGCGCCCTGGTTGTGGACATCCATCGGCCATGTGAAGCTTTTACTGAGACTATACCTCAGAACTGACGGCCCGAGACGCTTCAGGCGGATGCACGTGTATCTGGGACGGCAGCCATTTTCAAAGATGGACACCACCGTGTACGTCCTTTCGCGTCTCGGTGGACTGTCGTCGAAGACCACGCACTGAAAATTTCCAACACTTTCTATGCTTAAATGCGACTCGCTGATTTCAATATACTTAACACCGTCGGTATCCCGCTGGTACCACATCCCTCTGAATCGGCGAGGGTACGAGCATATCGCCGGGGGATTAGACACGCTGCACGCTCCGCACGTCTTCTGACACTTCTGTTCCGTATACACGTTGCAGGGCATGTGGGCGCACTCTTCGTATTCGTCCTGACACAAGTCTCTGTGGATGCTTCTCTGGAGATCCATCCGAATATAGTGGATCGTTTCGTTCTCGGGATCCGAAGACACACAAGCCAGATCGTGAAACAGGTAAGCCGGCTGGTTGTCCTTCTTCTTCCTGGGGAACCTAATGCACCACAGCTGGGTGTTGCTCAATCGTCGGATGACGGCGAAGTGGTCGTCTTCGTCCCGCCAGCTTGCCACGCACGTGGTTCGCTGATGGACGAGCATGGACACATCAGGCAGGCAGTTGTCTGCCCTGAAGTTGAATATGACGCCCTCTCCGCCAATACAGTCACTCTCCACCCTCATCGGTAAATCCATGTAATTGCAAGCATTTTCCTTGCCGTTGGAATCGGTGATTTTAATGTTGAATCCGCCAGAGAAAGGACAAGGCGCGAAATCGGCTTCCAGTAGGTGGTACGCCACCAGCGGCCACGGGTTAAGCGACATGGGTTCGATATCGCAAAGCCTAGGATCAAGGTTGTGACTGTACTCCGACCAGGCCAGTTGTGTTATGGACCTGCTCCTCTTGTAGATTCTTATGCAGGCGAACCTGACGGGCTGTAAGTTGGTCTCCAGGTGCAGCAGGAAGTTGCCTTTGTATTCCATCGTACAGTTCCACCTTTCTGAAGGAGTGCCAGGCGAAGAGATCGGTAAGACCTCCATTATGCCATGTCTGAAGTAGATTTTTGCAGTCTTGGTCCGGTTGTGTCTTATTTGCGTCTGCCAGGGCTGCGAGTGTCCCAGGGTCTGCATATAGTCAGGGAAGTTGCATGCTTGCGTTAGGTACCACAGCAACAGCAGCACCCCGGCACTGCTAGATGACGTCATCGTGCATGTGTTCGACTTGCGGGATTTATGCTAAACTGAAAGAACAAAACAAAGAGTCGATTAGATATTCGGTCAATACCATTTATATCATACCAGTAAATTTATTGTAATGAACGAATGAATGAATGAATGAATGAATGAACGAGTGAATGAATGAATGTTTAACGACACCCCAGCACAAAAGGTATGAAGAAATCCACTGTCGCCAATCGATTACTTTTATCGATAAACAAAAAATATTTTAAACAAGATTGTTTTATTTAACGACACCGCTAGAACACATTGATTTATTAATCATCGGCTATTGGATGTCAAACATATGGCACAGTCATAGAGAGGAAACCTGCTATATTTTTCCATTAGTAGCAATGGATCTTTTATATGCACCATCCCACAGACATGATAGCACATACCACGGCCTTTGATATACAAGTCGCGGTGCACTGGCTGGAACGAGAAATAGCCCAATGGACCCACCGACGGGGATCGATCCTAGACCGACCGAACATCAGGCGTGCGCTTCACCACTGTGCTACGTCCCGTCTTTCACAGTGTCAGTTATTTATAGGTGGTTGTTATAACAATTTTTCTTTGCTTTAACTTATAGTTTCAATATCCTTGCGATAGTCTTCCAACACTCTTATTCGCAAGCTGGCGAAGCATAAACGTGGACGTATAACACATTTATTTTAATGATCTCGAAAGCTACATGATCAAAATCAATAAACAAGAAAGTACAAGCTATCAACCACGTACATGATTAAATTTAGTAAGCAGAAATGAACAAATTTAACAACCAATCTCAAAATGTATGTTATTAAACCCATAAAGCAGAAATGATCAAATTTAACAACCAATCTCAAAATGTATGTTATTAAACCCATAAAGTAGAAATGAACAAATTTAACAACCAATCTCAAAATGTATGTTATTAAACCCATAAAGTAGAAATGAACAAATTTAACAACCAATCTCAAAATGTATGTTATTAAACCCATAAAGCAGAAATGAACAAATTTAACAACCAATCTCAAAATGTATGTTATTAAACCCATAAAGCAGAAATGAACAAATTTAACAACCAATCTCAAAATGTATGTTATTAAACCCATAAAGCAGAAATGCATAATATGTTTAAAACTCATATTCTTAAAATCTGTATTATTAAACACTGGTGACTGAAAATAAAACACGGTTAACAACCATATTTCAAAATCTACATTAACCAAGTATGTACCTGCGTTATGTCCGTATTTCAATATATGCCGTAAACTCAATATTCAAAACGGTCCATGTGCCCATTAAAGAAGAAACCTTTTAAGGTCAATGCATAACACACATATTTCAAGTCAACAATATTTGTTAATGTCATCAAAGAGAAATATACCTGGGTAAAAGCATTACAACCATTAAGAAACATGTAAACCATTACATGCTGAACAACTATATTAAAAAAATTAAAATGATTAAAGTCATTAAGCAGAAGGAAAAACAAAACCCTAACCCGAATTAGCTATCTCCATATTTCAGTCATCAGTATTAAAGTCATTAATCAAATATGAATATGGATATCACCAGTATTTCGAATCCTACATTAAAGCTTTTATCGAGAAAGCTACACGAGTATAAACATTATATGGCGGAAACAAAACACATAAAGATCCAATTGGCGAAATATGGATCGAATGAAGAATACTGGAGAAAGGTTATAGATCCGCAAGCCTAGCGCTATGATGAACTAAGATATAGATTGCGCTCTCTGTTGTAGCTGTCGTGTTATACAAACTCGTCTCGTGCGATGTCGCTTATCAAAATCGACAAGGAATAGAAATCGAACGTAGCTACACAGGAATGTGTGCTTGTCAAATTTCATGAAATAAGTGCCTGTTAGTGACAACAAAATGTCACTGAGTGAGTGACCTCAACGACCATGTTATGGGCTGTAATTTTTGTTTCTAAATCTGCGGCAGGATTCCCGCTGCAAGAAAGTGGAATGGTTTGCTAAAACAGGTCCAGATACGTTACGAAACGGGGGTAGGCAAGGAAGGTTACATGGTTTGAGCAAAGTGAAAAAGAGAGAAATGTTTTATTTAACGACGCACTCACCACATTTTATTTACGGTTATATGGCGTCAGACATATGGTTACGGACCACACAGATTGAAAGAGGAAACCCGCTGTCGCCACTTCATGGGCTACTCTTTTCGAGTAGCAGCAAGGGATCTTTTATATGCACCATCCCACAGACAGGGTAGTATATACCACGGCCTTTGATATACCAGTCGTGGTGCACTGGCTGGAACGAGAAATAGCCCAATGGGCCCACCGACGGGGATCGATCCCAGATCGACCACGCATCGAGCGAGCGCTTTACAACTGGGCTACGTTCCGCCCTTTTGGTCCTTAATATAAAATATTAACAATACAGAAAGCCCCAACAACCAGCCATCAAGATTAACTAATTCCGGTGCATTTCTGGAACAACCTTTACTATAAAAGGCGGATTCTTGAACAATAACTAACTAACGGAGACAATGTAAATTTGGTTCGGTCACACTGAGTCTGACGTCAACATATTTTAATGAATTATTCGTTAAGCTTAACTAAGACTATATTAATACATGAATATTCTCGTTAAAAGATGTGTATGTCTATCCTAAAAAAAAAAAAAAAAAAAAAATAATAATAATTTTGCAATAGCTTTCAACTTCATCTCATTTACACGTTATAATTTAAATATAAAACAAGGCACAAATAATCTTTACAAACCGTCTCGCCGAGTTCGACTCCCACAGTCCCGAGGCAGGGTTTAATTTCATTTCAGGAAATCTGTTTACAGGTTAATTGCGAAGCCGACATGAACCATTAATTACGTAGACCGCGATAAGACCCAAGACACTAAATACGTCACTGGACCACGCGGCCCTATCCGAAACTGTCTCCGACTTCAAGAGCGCGCGAAATCGTGACCCAGCTTACCATTACAGATTCCTCCCATTATTACACAAACATGAAAATAGAAGTCTGTGGCTGTTCAGAAAGTAAGGATGATAAATGCCATGTTGTTAGTACGGGTATCAGACGTTTTAGATAGCAATAGGGCAGAAAGACCGTCAAGTATATATAAAAATAAAAAAAAATCATTATCCTGTGAATAATTGCACCACTTCATATAGAGACAATGGGATGTTGTCTCGGTTACCAATCCATTGTTTAAGGAGGAATTCCTTAACTTGTTTATGTACGCTGGAAATACGCGAAGAGATAATTTTACACCAAAAAAAAAAAAAAAAAAAAAAAAAAAAAAAAAAAATAGAAAGAAAGAAAAGATGATTTAGATGTGTGGTTTGTTTCTGAGACTGATACATCGATTAATGAAACAAAACGAGTGCTGTCAATTAAAGACTCGTTATCGACTAGCGGTGTGCACACACGTGTTGTTGGCGGTAATGTAAAGGTCTGTTTTGAGTGCTGCAGACATCTGGCGTATCATAAGCACTGTTTCAATTTACAGATGGATAAACATGGCTCCAGCAGAGCCGGCAGAAGATGTTATGAGTCTGCAGTGGAAAATAAATCCATTCCATTATATAACACTTTGCAGGGGTGGGGGGGGGGGGGGGGGGGGGGGGGGGGGGGGGGGGGGGGGGAGAGGGAAAATACGTGCATTTTACTTAGCATCTAGAAGCGCAAGTTCTCGAAATCAATCATCTTTTTTCTTCTAATACTAGGTGTTTAAAATATATGTAAAAAAAAAAAAAAAAACACCGAGTGCATTACTCTTCGTCCATCTCATCATTCCCAAGTGCCACCTTACAAAACTAATGTGTATGAGGAAGCTCACTGGATTTATGTTACTGAAACCAACTGAACTTTGTTGAACACCCGGGGCGAGACGTAGCCCAGTGGTAAAGCGTTCGCTTGATGCGCGGTCGGTCCAGGATCGATCCCCGCCAGTGGACCCATTGGGCTATTTCTCGTTCCAGCCAGAGCTCCACAACTGGTGTAACAAAGGCCGTGGTATGTGCAATCCTGTCTGTGGGATGGTGCATATAAAAGATCCCTTGCTGCTAATCAAAAAGAGCAGCCCATGAAGTGGCGACAGCGGGTTTCCTCTCTCAATATCTGTGTGGTCCTTTACCATATGTCTGATGCCATATAACCGTAACTAAAATGTGTTCAGTGCGTCGTTAAATAAAACATTTCTTTCTTTCTTTCTTTCTTTTTGTTGAACACCCCAACTCAATAGTTAAGCAGGGGCGGGATCTAGCTCGGTCGATAGAGCGCTTACTTGAAGTGATTGCGTCGTAGGTTCAAATCTCCTCATTGGACCCTTTCTCTGACTGTTTTTTTTTTCTTTCCCAAACAGTACCCCATGACTGATATATCAAACGCCGTGGTATGTGATCCTTGTTTATGGGAAAGTGCATATAAAAAAATCCCTTGGTTCTAACGGGAAAAGGTAACGGGTTTCCTCTAAGACTACGATTAAAACTTACCAAAAGTTTGACATCCAATAGCCAGTAAGAATAATGTGCTCTAGAGGTGTTATTAAAACAAAACAAAACAAACCTTTAAACGTGCATTGTCTGGAATATTTTTATTATTTAAGCATTTAGAACAGAAAATCCCATTACGTTTGGTGCATATAAGACGCCGCACTCCGAATTGGTTTCACTAGACTGGCTTTTCCAAGTTAAAAATAAACCCACTATTTTGAAAATGGGACATTTTTGCCGGGCTCCCTCTGGGCTAAAAATAGTACGGTTCGGCTATTGTTGCATTACAAAAACCGAGCGGATTCTAGCAGCCAATTCCTAGCAGCCAATTACGCTAGCAGCCAATTTCAGCAGGCCCTCATGGCGACGATCTAAACACCGGACTCATACGCCTTTCGATTGTTACCTGTATTTCACACACTTTTATACACACTGTTATGCTAATTTTTAATTATTCACTACAACTTAAGAATTTTAGAGTTTTAAAGAGTATCTTTATATAATAACAACACAAAAACAAAATAACAACCAAGACTAATTTTCACAGTCTTATTGTTACTAATATCCGTATAAATACAACTTAACCGTTTTATTAAGCACTTTTATATCTGAAGTATCACTTTAAAAATCCGTCTGTACTACGGTAATATAGGATGTCCAACTAGTATCGTATAGCCCACACCACGACACACATTATAAAAGGCGTAATGGTCCGGTGTTTAGAACGTCGCCATGCGTGTCTGCTGAAATTGGCTGCTAGCGTAATTGGCTGCTTGGAAGTGGCTGCTAGAATGCGCTCGGTATTACAAAATGGCGAGAATTGTTGTAACTGGCTAGTAAGCATTTGACGATATGCGTTAATGACGACAACTTGCGAGTGAATTAAAAGTGCAGTTATGCTTTTATTTGAACTTAGAACTTGACTGTATACGATTGAAACCAGACATTGCAGCTTTAACTCTGTTTCTTTAATCAGTGATTATGTGTGGTGATTGTAACTGTTCTAGCGAATGAGTTTAATAAACAGTAAATTCGTTTCCCCATATAGGCTATTCTGGTAAGCAGGCAGCAATGATATTTTAACACTTTCATACATACAGTGAACTGGTTAAGAATAGATAAAAATTAAAAACGTTAAAACGTTAAAACTGGCACTCACATGCCTCATTTTTGCATGTGGCCACATATCAGAGGTATTATTTTTTTCTGGAATCCCATTTAGTTCACCAAAATCCGCACAAGTAGTCTGCTGTTTGGACTGTAATTATTTTATGGCATAAAGCTTTGTAGTTGCAATTATTATACTGAAGTTGACATGGGAAAGCATGTAGTTTGCAAACATTTGTAACATGTGTAATGTAACATTGAATACTTCCTTGTGGTAATTCCAGCCCTTGTAAATGTAGTACCTTTAGTGTAAAATGGATGCACGCCGACCCGCCCTAAGTTCAGCCTACGAACGTTTCGCTAACGTTCGCGAACTATTTGACTGGTTTCCGACATGGCCATTTGGTTTAACGTGAAGCGCATAAACCAGTCTAGCGGGCGGTTTTCTGCTCGGTTTGGCTGAACGCAGCCCAGGTTTAATGGGTGTGTTTGTTTTAACCAATATCCTGGGAGAGATAACTGGACAACATGGGGTGTCCTTTTCAGGATATGTGGGCCCCAGACAGGAAAAGGTACATAAAAACATTCATGGGCCTTCTGATATTAATAAAAATGCTATAGCCACTAACGCTAGACAGAAACATATATAGCGTAAATAATTATACAGAAACATAATAATAATTATTGTCGTCTGTGGCTACGTACTGAACAACAAATACACTGGTGCCTCACTTTAATGCGCATCACCTTACCGGGGTCGTTGTGTCAGCAAACAACTCGACTGGCGTAGATAACCCGTTACGCGTTTAGCGATAACATACGCATTTGGCATCAGAATGTTTGGCTTTCTAAACAGGGACGATCCCGGCCCATAACTCAAAGAACGCCCTACTAGTAACAAAGCGTGACTGTTCGGTTTGTTTTGCTTGCTGATGTCGGAGATACGTGCATCATGAGCGATAATTGATGTGTGTGTGTTAGAGATGGGTATACAACATACAGGTTGTTAATGTGTTTTCCAACGAAGAGGTTCTGAAGCAACAAAAAGAATCATAGTAAAAACCTATCTACAGTCAAAAATGTCTTTCAATGGCCGCATTTAGCGTGGAGATGGCATGAAGGGTGTGGTGGTGGTGGTGTGGTGGTGGTGGTGTGGTGGTGGTGGTGGTGGTGGTGGGATTTGAGAAATACAAAATTAGTCATTTTTAGGATATACAAGTAGTGCTCTTTTTTTGACAAGCTAGAGAGGATTCTTAGTTACAGTGCCCTGGTGTTGTTTTAAAATAATCCGTAATAGCGTGGTGGTCTTAATACCGGGGTAGTTTTACTGTAAGAATCAAGATAATAAGGAAATATTCCGGTGTAATAGGTTCAAATTACCGGGGAGTAACTTGAATACGGGAGGAATTTGAAACTGGGACACCGGTCTTTAGACTATAGGTCTTTATAGCGGAGTGGTCTTAGAACTGGGGTGGTCGTTAGGTGGGGTTTCACTGTATTATTATTATTATTATTATTATTATTATTATTATTATTCTTGCATGATGTGTTGTAATTACACAATAACCATGACATCGAGAGAAAACAACACAGCAATGCATGTCGTGTTGTAATTACACAATAACCATGACACCGAGAGAAAACAACACAGCAATGTGTGGTGTGTTGTAACACAGCAATGCATGTCGTGTTATAATCATACAATAACCATGACATCGAGAGAAAACAGCACAGCAATGAACGATATGTTGTAATCACACAATAACCATGGCACCGAGAGAAAACAACACAACAATGTGTGGTGTGTTGTAACACAGCAATGCATGTCGTGTTGTAACCACACAATAACCATGACACCGAGAGAAAACAACACAGCAATGCATGTCATGTTGTAACCACACAATAACCATGACACCGAGAGAAAACAATCCAATCTACGTCTTATTCAGATGTCTAAGAAGTCGGAAATGAAAGTGTTACCTGACGGAAGAATTTGTCGATACGTTATATAAAATGTAATTAAGAAACCCGCTCTTAGACTCGAGTTGAATCTCTTGGAAATTGTACCAGAAATAGAGAGTGAAACGCTGCTGTTAGTATTTGGATTGGAGTGATAAAAAGGTCAACAGAGGACGGAACGAATGACATGGAAGAAATGAGAAGGGAGAGGAAAGTAGAGGAGAGTGGTTGTGGGAGAGGCACGACACTATTTAGCATTACACAACACTGTAATTCAAGGGGGTGCGGTGTTGGGGGGGGGGGGGTATTGACACCATAGAACACATGCAGCATGGTGGAAGTATTTGGTATTTTTCATATCTCATCCCTTCATATAACACTAAGCCTACTTCCCCTTTAAAATTACGCAACGGTCGCCAATACATCGATTTCCATGTTATTTTGACATAATAAATTTAATCAATACTGTTGGATTTGTTTGTTTATGGTTACGTAGTTTGGTAATAAATACTAAATAGAAAATCATTTCGTTAAAGACTACAATAGCAACCATTGGCTACATTTTACTTTAGAAATAAAAAGGAGACAGTTAGTAATTCTTGATAGACACACCCTTCCTTACCCTTTAACCCTTACTCGTAGTTCAGACGCGTGCCCTACTACAAAACTACATGCAGCCCACTATGGAGTTTTAAGTCCAAGCAGCATTTCTGGTAAAAAGTTTGTTTTATTTAACGACGCCACTAGAGCACATTGATTTTTTTTATCTTATCATCGGCTATTGGACGTCAGACATATGATCATTCTGACACTGTTTTTTTTTTTAGAGGAATCCCGCTGTCGCCACATAGGCTACTCTTTTACGACAGGCAGCAAGGGGTCTTTCGTTTGCGCTTCCCACAGGCAGAATAGCACAAACCATGGCCTTTGTTGAACCAGTTATGGATCACTGGTCGGTGCAAGTGGTTTACACCTACCCACTGAGCCTTGCGGAGCACTCACTCGGGGTTTGGAGTCGGTATCTGGATTAAAAATTCCATGCCTCGACTGGGATCCGAACTCAGTACCTACCAGCCTGTAGACCGATGGCCTAACCACGACGCCACCGAGGCCGGTCATTTATGGTAAATTCGATTATAATAATTTGTACAACCAATTAGACAGCTGCAATATTACTAATCGACAGTATATTTTGCTCATTATAATAATTATACTATCGTAAATAGCATTGTCTTCTAAAAAAAATACGTTTCTCGCACGAGTAAATTTATAAAGTTTACCCTTACTACTATGATCCCCAGTACCTCCGCACCCCTTGTTTTTAAAGGAAATATCTGTAAAACTATATATTTTAATGCTTTTTAGCTGTTGCGTGTTTTTGAAAACCAGCCTATATACATTTCCGACTAACAAAATATTTCTACGATTAAACTTATATATTAAATATGTTTTCTTATTTAGAATATCAACGTCTGTATATTCAAAGTGTTTCTGGTCGTCTTAATATTTGTAAGAAGCCCAAACTGGATTTTGTCTTAAAATAACTTCGGACGTACGAAAAAATATATTTTACGAAATAAAATGAAATTTAATCTAGTACAAATATTAGACGTTTTATATACAGCCACTAATATGTTATGCAGAACAAAATATTTTATATATAATTACTATCGTTAAAAAGTCTCTGTTAGTCGATAACATCTTAAAGGGACAGACCCTAGTTTCAACCAGTGAAAATTAACACTACGTTTAGTTAATCTACAAACCTGTAACACATTTGGATTAAGTTACAATTGAGTGAAACATGAGTCTGTGACTTTGAAATGGTGAAATACCCTCTAAAAATAGACTGAAACTCGACTCCATAACCGTCACTTCTCAGACGCACGTGCGTTTTTAAAAATATGAGAAATGCATTTTGTGATATTAAAAAAACACCAGGATGACCAAAAAGTAATTCGAATGTACGGAAATGGATAATATAAACAATAAAATCTAAGTAAAATATGATTTCAGTTATCAAAAACGGCTCTTAATAGTGAAAAAAAATGTGCCTTTGTGTTTAAAAACTAGGGTATGTCCCTTTAAAAATTGCAGCAAACTCAGAAATGTCCCTTTAAAAATAGGTCACTCAGCAAACACGTACCACGGCATTATTCACTAATGATGTACATTATCAGCTGATGATCGATTTGCTTTGACCATCATTCCTGCACTACATCTATATTCATTAAACATCGAATCTCCCGCTAGGTCGTGCACATAAACATTGATTCCGCAAGTCCCCGGCCTTCACTCAAAGAAATACGCAAATTAATTAGATTAAAGTTTGATGCTGATTTTTCTATCAGATAGCTGGGAACCCCGTTGACAATGCAATTAGATGAGAGGGCACGGTCACATTGAGTGGACGTTAGACCCAATATAGGGCTTGCAAGTACCGTACTGTTTTTCTCGATACCGTGTTACTATTCGCAATCAAATGCCATTGAGCCACTTAGCCAGACCGCAATAACGCACTACCCAGGGATCCCGGCGTAAAGTCGCTGGATCAGAGAGACACGAGGCGGTCGCATGAACCACCGTGATTTGGCATTGTGAGGGCCGCACTGATTACCTCTAATGTCGTCAAAGATGTGCATGATTGCTGGAGCTAGTGACATTGATGTAAAGAAGGATGGTTAATTGTATTTCTTAGAGATTAATATATGGTGTATTCAACTTTTTCTCTTTTTTTCTTTTCTTTTTTCTTTCTTTCGTTCAATTTTCTTCTCTTCTTCTGTTTTTTTTGTGTGTTTTTTTTTTGGGGGGGGGGGTGGGTGGGTGGGGGTGGGGAGGGGGTAAAACGAAAGGAATGTTTATTTAACAACAGCCCGTCTCACATTGATTAATCACAAGGTGATACGCGTGGAACATATTGTAATCATATGATTATTGGATTACAGAACGAATGGAGAAACCCGCAGACGCCATATGGATACGTTTGCTAATAGCGGCAAAGTTATTTTTTATGAATGTGTGTGCAATATGCCAGAGAATCCTGTATTTCCTTGTTCCAATAAAAAAACACCATCCTGTCTCTACAGATACCTATGTTATTAACGAAACATGATGGACGGCCTAAAATTGCAATACTAGTAAGTTGATAAATATGTCACTCTTTCAAACACAGCGCTGTCAGATCAGTTACGTACAGATAACTGGGAACTTGGAACTCTATTTGCGTGCCCATATCCTTAAAGGTTCAGGCACGCCAACTCCGGACCTGATCTCTGACCTCGCCAGTGACCAGTTCCGGTGCAGGGGGTGGGGGGGGGGGGGGGGGCGCGTACAGATAACTTCCATGACAGTTGGTTTTCTTCTTTTATATACTGTCAGAGAAGTAAACAGGTCACCCACCTCAAGAGCCAGCTCCCTTGTGAGTTAATGCACGAAACCAATAGTATATACAATTAACCTACATGATGCTTATAACCTAATGCCACACAAAACATTGGAACTGACTACGTATGGTAGCAACGAAAACAATGGATTAATTACACGTAGGACAAATATATAATCTGGATTCAAATTTTTTTTTAGGCAAATTAAATGACTCGCCTAACATAAAAGGTTTCGGTACACTGTGATGAAAATCCATAGGTGCAACTATAAACCAAGTTTTAACTACATAGAATTTATAGTTTGTGAGAAACGGATCTACAGCCGAAACTTTAAAGCAACTGTTGACGCCGTCGTCACCGCTGCCATCTGAAAAGTAATACCTAAATGTCGCCATTTTACTTATAGTCCTTCCCACAGGGAACGCTAGTTTTTTTCACGCTATGGAATTTACTTCAAGCTATTTATTTCTGTGCTGTTTTCTAAATTGAATACAAAAATAATTTTTTTTTTTTTTTATTTCCAGAACACTTTCACTTTTCTTCTTGCATCAAACCAAACTGAAATTATTTACAAAAAACACCCCCCCCCCCCCACAACAAACAAACAAACAAAAAATAATAAAAAAAAAATAAAAAAAATAAAAAAACATGTTTGTAGGAGGATGAGACGGACTATAGTAAAGACGAGACAATATAATAATGTCCTGTTGCTGTAAACCATTTTGGACATGTCATTATGAGCAGAGAGCTCCAATACTGCAGATTTGCAATATGCGTGGATGTAAGATCGAGTGGACCGCAAGACCTTGACTCGATAATATCATTTACCCCACAGCCCGCAGGCCTACACGTTATTATCTTCTTTTGTTTCCAAACTACATTCGTTAAGAAGTTGAAGGCCATAATTATGTTATTGAATATTCATGAATAAAACATTCCACAATGTTTCACTTTGGTCACCGTATTAAAATGACCATTAAAACAATGAATGAATGAATGAATGTTTAACGACACCCCAGCATGAAAAATACATCGGCTATTGGGTATCAAACTATGGTAATGCAAACAAATAAGGTGACGATCAACATCAATATAAACTCAAGATTTAAATAAAAACAGTGTAAAGAACTGTGCAAAAATACAAATATCACAGACAGATACTGACTTTTACTCAAAATTTCAATTTGTGCTGTATTGGCCATTCTCAAAGAGAATGTTACACCCCTGCACCACTGTGCGGCCATTAAAACAATTGCTCAATGATGACAAAGAGTCATCATGCAGTCTCTGAATCAGGATACCACGCATGACATAAAACCACCATAAAATATTGTATGTACCCTACTTCAAGGTATAACCTTTATTCTGTCCGACTATATAGTATTTATTATACTTTAATAATTCAAACTGCAGTGGTGGACAACACAAAAAGACTTTATAATCACGAATAAAACTCCGAGAAAAAAATTCGGACCATATTGTATTGTACTTATATTTATGAATATATAGAAATGGTTATAGTCATGAATAAACCATTCTCGGAATTTCGCTTTTTATCTGACCATATGTTATTGGTCTGAGCCATTTTGAAACGAAAGACTCCCTCTGGTAACCGCAGTCGACGCAGACCACAGCATAATTCAATAAGTGGCTTGGAAATAACTTCATTACTAAAATCGTCAAAGGATTATTGCGATTTAGCGGCAGCGGCGTCAAGACTTTCTCCTATTTGGCCCCGGGACACGTGTGATAATTAGTTGTATGGAGACTTCTATCTCCGAGGAGCTACTACAAATATTTCATTGTTTGGGGCCCGCATTCTTCGTGGCGTCTTGAAAGAGTTCCCTCATGAATTAGGAAGTCTTCACGTGCTCTTCGCGTCGTTTTCAGACAGTTTCTGACGCATTATCATCATCGTTATCAAACAACTATCATTTTGGACGGAGTGGAGGTGTTTGTGTGTACTCGACAGACCCAGTATCGTCCATATTAATAACGACCGGTCAACATATAACTTTTGTGATCGTCTAGTCTATGGTAGTGGTTCTTAAACTGATGTAGTGGTGGTGGTAGTGGTACGAGAAGGTCTGTAGACTGTGCGCGTGATGGGGTCACTGGAAATTGCAGACGTGAAGTGCTTCCTATATTAAGAGCTATGCATTGTATCCATTGGAAACATATAACTTTTGTACTAATTGAGCCAGACAAACCACAGTTGAATTAAAGGGACATTCCTGAGTTTGCTGCAGTTTTTAAGATGTTATCGACTAACAGAGACTTTTTAACGATTGTAATTACATATCAAATATATTTTTCTGCATAAAATAATAGTGGCTGTATATTAGACGTGTTTCTGGTCGTTCTAATATTTGTAGTTGGTTAAATTCATTTTATTTCTTAAAATATATGTTTTTCGTACGTACGAAATTATTTGAAGACAGAATCCAATTTGGGCTTCTTACAAATATTAAGATGGACAGAAACACATTGCAGTGTCTGCGCTTAACGTTTTTATTTGAGTTGCCATCCGGGCAAGTGGTGATAGCACTTTCACTTGCCCGGATCTATTTTCACTTGCTCGAATAATATTTTCTAAAAAAACAATATTGCAACAGATTATAAGAGAAAACATTTATTTTGAGTATTTTCCTGCACTCAACCAACCCACTCTTTAAATAAATAACAGACATGTCACTGTGACTTCCCACTGTCACTGTCAATACACTTGTGGTATTTCCAACAAACAAAGATGCTTGCGTTCACCAAACGTTGAGCACTGGTACAACCGACACAACCCCTTCCTCCCCCTACCCCATCTCAATGAAATAATAATAATTTTAAAAAACCCCTAAAATATAATGTTCAGTGGATACGATCTATGACGTGTACACATAACCAGGACTGAATGTTGTCGACATGAATTTGTGCCCAATTTTACATGCCACTTACCTTACACCTATTCTTATATTGGGCATATGTTTATATGTAAAAGCAAACCTACACTTTTTGCAAAGTAGGCTACATAGCTGTACTTTATTTATTTATTAATTATTGATTTTAATTTTAATTTTAATTTTTTTAAATCGGTCGCCAGGCGGGCAACCTTACTGTGGGTTTTCAGTCGCCCGTCGTCGTTTTCAGTCGAAAGGGGCGATCGGGCGACCGTTAAGTTCGAACCCTCACAATGAATATACCAACACTGATATTCTAAACAAGAAAATATATTTTATGTGTAAGTTTAATCGTAGAAGTATTTTATTAGTCGGAAACATCTTACAATGCAGCAAACTCAGGAATGTCTCTTTAAAGAAAACAAAATATATTCGAAATTTAAAAATATAACAAAATTTACCCGTGGAATAGAAATCGTTAAAATATGTTTTGTTTAACAACACCACTAGAGAATATTGATTAATCATCATAGTTTACTTGATGTCTACATTTATTAGTAATTCTGACACGTGGTCTTCAGAGGTAACTCGGTACATTGTTTTCATCAGCATGTCGTTGGGCATTGGTTGGCACGGGAAAACCCTAGTGGTTTTGAGGAGTTTCGATCCTACGACCCAAGCACCTTAGGCTAGCCATCTATCAACTTAGCTAGATCTCGCCCCCTCCCGTCCCCTTGAAATATAACCATTTAACGTCACAATGGCCGTCTATTTCTCGTTCCAACCAGTGCACCACGACTGGTATATTAAAGGTCGTGGTATGTGCTATCCTGTCTGTGGGATGGCGCATAATATAAAAGATCCCTTGCTACTAACGGAAAAATGTAGCGGGTTTCCTCTCTAAGACTATATGTCAAAATTACCAAATGACATCTAATAGCCGATGATTAATAAATCAGTGTGCTCTAGTGATATCGTATAGGTCTTATTTTAAAGAAACTGGATGTACAAACCTATCCTTTTATTTACCAGAAAATAATCTAACACTATAACAAATCATATCGGCAGTTGATCTTTAATAATAAAAAAAAATTCAGCCGAGCAATTTCCACGCGTTGTAAATTAATGTTGCTGGAGCTAATAACTCAGTCAGATACCAGTCGTGGAGAGGGTAAGAAATAATAGTAAATCCATGATTGTTTATTATGCGCAAGTAATCGCAATTTATTGATAACGAATCTTAATTGATCGCAGTATTCATCTCAGAGTGTTTATACGTGTTCACTTTGCTAACGGGCGGTTACTAACTAGCACCATCGGGCATCGTCATATTACTGGTATAATATAGATGGCAATTAACAAAATACCGTACGGGACGCGTTTTAAGCAACTAATGTGCAAATGGTATGGGCATCAATTTCAATAATTACGGTGGTGTACATTGCGATCATTTCAATTGCAAATGTGAATGGCCATAATGCAATTAAGACGGACGTTGTATATTCATTTTCTTTCTTTCAACTTATTTCCGTGCTTATATCCAATTAAGATTCAAGCATGCTGTCCTGGGCACACACCTAAGCTATCTGTCCAGGACAGTGGGTTACTGAGAGAGAAGAGGGTGTAGTGGCCTTAACACCTACCCACTGAGCCCTTAAGAACTCGCTCTGGGTTGGAGCCGGTACCGGGCTGCGAACCCTGTACCTACCAGCATGCAGTCCGATGGCTTAACCACTGCACCACAGAGGCCGGTGTATATTCACTAAGAAAGTCAGACAGCGTGATGACTGATAATAAAGACGTTTAGATGCAGTTCTGACGTGACTACCGCGTGGGCAGAGGCTGCAGTTGTCACGCCCAGCAGTCCTGCGAGGATTAAATGTTTGTCTAACATCACCCATCATAATAAATAAATTAGGCTTAACGCGTGGGAAAAGGGGACAGGAGGCATGCCGAACGGTGTGATGTGCGATGGGTCATGGGATCGATCGCTTGCAAAAGACATCGCGATTGCGTCCCAACCATGAATAGTACATCAAAGGTCGTGCACTATATTCCCCAGTACTTCCTACTATCAATCTTTAAATTTAAAAATAACATACTTCATAAAGAACACGACTGGTATATCAAAGACCGTGGTATGTACTACCCTGTCTGTGGGATGGTGCATATAAAAGATCCATTGCTGCTAATCCTGTCTTGGACAGAGATGCCGGCCAAGGCCGGCACCTGTGCCCACGACAGGCGTGCGCTACAACAGCTTGCTCTGAACGTGCACGTAAAACCCTTTGACCTTGACCTTGACCTTAATCGAAAAGAGTAGCCCATGAAGTGGCGACAGCGGGTTTCTTCTCTAAATATCTGTGTGGTCCTTAACCATATTTCTGGCGCCATATAACCGTAAATAAAATGTGATGAGTGCGTCGTTAAATAAAACATTTCCTTCTTCTTCTTCTTCATAAAGAACCTACAAACTAATAGAGGCTCGTAGGAACCGGTGGCGGAGACAAAAATGTACGGTTTTTTTCCTACTCTATAAAGATACAAATATGACTTGTGTTCCCCAGTTGAGATTGTGCTCCACCCACTAGAGATTGTGCTCCACCCACTAGAGATTGTGCTCCACCCACTAGAGATTGTGCTCCACCCAGCACATACCACCCCCACAATCACCCCCCCCCCCCCCACACACACACACCCCCCATCCACGCAAGGTATCATTCCTACAGATCTGCAAAATAATATAAAAAAGTAAAGTTTATTTTATTTAACGACGCCTCTAGAGCACATTGATTTTTATCTTATCATCGGCTATTGGAAGTCAAACATATGGTCATTCTGACATACTTCTTTAGAGGAAACCCGCTGCCGCCACATAGGCTACTCTTTCCGATAAGCAGCAATGGGTCTTTTATATGCACTTTCCAACAGAGTCCACTGAGAAGAATCGATCCGATGACCGACCGCTTCACACGTGGACACGCTACCGCTTGAGTTACACCCCGCTCCGAAAAATACTATAGAGTACCTCTGAAAAGAATACCAGAATCGTAATCCATTTTGCAACTCTCTTCCATTGTATCATTTGCACAACCACTTGTATTTACTCACGATCAAAGTTACTGATTACATCGTAACAGCTTCGACAGGTTAATCAGTGATTCCAACTGACTTTCGTTACGACCATGGACGCCTTTGAGTTTCGTACTGAATCAATCAATCAACCATTTGACGCGTGCTTACATTCACTGAAGGTCCAAGCACGTCAATCTTAGGCACATCCTCCGAATTTCACGGCAGAGGTGTCCAAACTGAAACATCACAACTCGTAAGACCAAATGTCTGAAAATTAACACTGAACATTTTTAACTGTTGGCCTGCGAGCTACCACTCTTCAATATGACGTGACGGTTCCGTACCGGTGTGCCGGTTCGAAAATTGCTTTTACACTTCTTCTTTTTTCTCTTCGTCTCATGACACGTAGACATACCACAACACTTCTCAAAAAGCGATCACTCCAAACCGTATGAATTGTTTATCAGATTGCGTGTACGTCTTTTTATTACAACATGCTTTTACCGTCCGAATCAGTGGCAGTAGTAACAATAATTATTACCCCAAACTCCGAAGAAAAAAATATAAAAAATCCCATACCGACACAATAAAAGACTCAAGTTGCGTTCCAGCTTTTTATTATCGAGTTGTTATAATCGTGTGGGAAATAGTCAGGCTTTTATAACTTAAGCATTCTTCGCTCGTAAGCTCCGCGGGCCGGCAATATCCTTTGATTCGGTTTACTTGATTAGGAGCCAGTCGTACTGTTCCATTGAGGAATCGAGGCGATTGAATATTGCCAATTGTTGTCCAGTGGCGATAGGCGGCGCTTTTGAATTGTAATTCGAAAATCTCGCGAAGTCACGCACTTAACGCATTAAACGAGAACGGGACATCTGTTGCCTTTTATTTTAGCGTCTTGTTCGCAGTGAGTGATGGGATAATTGCGATGGTGTGTGGGATGAAAAGGAAAATGTCCTGCCAGGTCGTGGCAGGTTTTGTGTGGAGGCTTAGGTACAGACGTGTTATTGGAAAGATCCTGAAGTGGATGATTATAAATTAGTAGATAATGCCTTGGGGGTGGTCCTATCTGTAATTAACTGTTTTATTAGAAATAGTGACAGTTTGTTTTGTTTAACGACACAATTAGAGCATATTAATTCATTAATGATCGGCGGTTGGATGTCAAACATTTAGTCATATTCTGACACGTAGTCTTCTGATGAAACCTGCTGTTCATGTTTTTCATTAGCCGAAGAGATCTTTTATGTGCACTTTACCACAGACAGAACAACACATACTACGACCTTTAAAGGGACATTCCTGAGTTTGCTGCAGTTTTTAAGATGTTATCGACTAACAGAGATTTTTAACGACTGTAATTACATATCAAATATATTTTTCTGCATAAAATATTAGTGGCTGTATATTAAATGTGTTTCTGATCGTTATAATATTTGTACTAGGTTAAATTTTATTTTATTTCCTAAAATATTTTTTTTTCGTACGTACGAAATTATTTGATGACAAAATCCAGTTTGGGCTTCTTACAAATATTAAGACGACCAGAAACACATTGAATACACAGACACTGATATTCTAAACCAGAAAATATATTTAATATGTAAGTTTAATTGTAGAAATATTTGATTAGTCAGAAACATCTTACAATGCAGCAGACTCAGGAATGTCCCTTTAATATACCGGTGGGGGATATTACAAATAGGTGACAGAGGCTACATATTGTTGATGACTAATAAATATGTTATTTTGGTACTCTATCTTTCTATGAAGTTTCGGATGTCTTACCAAGCTGAACAGTCGATTTTTTAATTTTTAAAATAAGAAAGCTTTTAACTCTGTAACCTGCGCTGTAGGTAATGTTATTATTTATTTATTGCGGGTCATGCTGCGGACGAAACTGTGTTCTTTAAATGACATCATATGCTATTTCCTAGTATCTGGGTAACAAAATAGTAAAGGTAACTACAAGGCCGTAGCTAGGATTTTTTGTTTGTGTGTGTAGGGGGGGGGGGGGGGGGGGCAACTGAGTAGTTAATAGTCAAAAACTCCTTAAACAGTTACAAAGATAATTTTCTTTAAGTTTGTATAATGTTTTCCCTTGCTGCTAATCGAAAAGAGTAGCCCATGAAGTGGCGACAGTGGGTTTCCTCTCTCAAAATCTGTGTGTGGTCCTTAACCATACGTCCGTCGCCATATAAAATGTGTTGAGTGCGTCATTAAATAAAACATTCCCTTTCTTCTCTTAAAGCAGCAAACACACAAAACATCCGCAATTACAGAAGTCGATTTTGTTCTTTTTCTCTTTTTTTTGTTTTGTTTCTCACTCTATTGTTGTGCGTTCCACACACTTTACCTGTCATAAAAGCTCAAGACATATTGACGTGCAGGTCACCAGGTGGTCAGCCGGATTGCAGCCCACCTGAAGTGGGAGGTTAAGTAGATGAACGTCACACCGCGAGCCAGTGTGGAGTGCCTCTTGAGAGCGAAAGAGCGAAGGCAAACACGTAACACGGACAACGAAATGAACATATAACAGCGCCGTCAAAGCAATAATGGTAAAACTTGCGGTATGTTTGATGTTTGTAACTGAAAACAATCAAGTCTGTCTTTCTGCGCATTCGTACATACCTGTGTGTGTGTTGAATTAATTGCTTAGAATTAGTAATAGAGTCAGATATCATAATTGTACGTCTTCACATACCTGAGGATAGTTAAGACGCACATACTTGTGTGTGTGTGTGCGTGTGTGTGTGCGTGTGTGTGTGTATATATATATATATATATATATATGTGTGTGTGTGTGTGTGTGTGTGTATGTATGTATACATGTGTGTATATATACACACACACACACACACACACACACACACACAGATATATATATATATATATATATATAGATAGATAGATAGATAGATAGATAGATAGATAGATAGATAGATAGATACAATTCAATACAATACAATACAATACAATAATATATACCTGTATACTAGAAGATGAATGTCAAACACGTTACCTATTACATTGCAAGTAGTCTTGAATCTAGTAACATATCTGGTTTCTTCCTGACATGTGTAATAGGATGACTATCGTGTGTACTTAAACTATTACCAGGAACATCGTAGGTATGTTTACTTATTTCAGCTGGTAGGCCGAGATTTTCCGAAGACCAAACACTGAAAGCAACCACACGATTCTTATAAGAGGGTTAGGGTTAACTCCCAGATCTTCTTTAATACATTTTAATTAACGTTTATCCCTATCGACAAAATAATACAATAAAACAACAGATAAAAATCATCTTTTAGACTTCACAACGCTTTGGGACTCTTACACACACACACAAAAACACCTCAACACATTCAAGCCTGATTGCATAAACCTGTTAGACAGACCTAAGTTCTATCAAATGTTTTTCAGGTGCTAATATGCTAGGTTAATCAATCTCGTTCGTCTTTTGTTAGAGCCGAATGAAAACAGTTGACAACACGTAACAACATTTTAATCAGAATATAGATTTCTCACTCCAATAACTTATTAATAATGCAACTAATTAGTGCATAAGCCATGAAACCGTTCATTGAAGAAAAAATACTGTATTAGAAAATCAATGTTATAATATTAAAGGGAATTACAGAACGAGTGAATGAACGTTTAACGCCATCTCAAGGCAAACGGAAATATCGACTATATGGTTAAAAGAAGTGAGGAAATCGATAAAGAAAATACATGTATCAAGTACCTTTTTTAAAATCGTATTTCGTGGCACTTGTTCAACAAATGGCCTTTAATTGAACTTCGGGTGGGATTTTTAAATGTCAAAATACGACCGTCTTAAATATGAGAAAGTTATTTCACATGGTAATTGGAAGTGAAGAATTAAAAGCACCAATACAAGTTATGAATCATAGATATTTAGTTAATTGCGTGATAATTGAGTTTCGATTGGTATTTTTATTATCGAAATATTAGGTGATAACTGAGTTTCGACTGGAAATTAATGTGGAAATAGTGACGTATTAATTTTGGAAAATTTGTGTTATGGGGCTTTTGTATAGTTTTATGTGCGTGTGTTTTCAAACACTAAGTATTTATTTTAAAAAGATACAAGCACTGCTACTTTTTATTTGTCCCCTTATATTTTATAGTTTCATGGAGAAACCGGTTAAATATAACTATAAATATAACTAGGTTGTAGATTGATTAGATCTGAAGAAGTCCATTTCGTTAATGAATACGTTTGTGGCAATAGCTTGAGCAATTTAATATTAAATGACAATTGGAATCATGGAATTAATAGCAGAAATACATGTCTTAAACACATTTTATTGAATGGAAATTACTAGCAGTCATTTAACAAATTAAAATTAACTGATCTACGACCAATACTTTTAATAAGAGACAAATATGGCAACTGTATGTTACAACAATATCGCTCTCTCTCTCTCTCTCTCTCTCTCTCTCTCTCTCTCTCTCTCTCTCTCTCTCTCTCTCTCTCTCTCTCTCTCTCTCTCTCTCTGTCTCTGTCTCTGTCTTACCAAAACTGGTTTCTGCAACAGTTAACATTCTCACCAAATTCACATTTCGTGCTTTCATTAATTCAGAACATGTTCCGGCTCGGAGGGGAAAATACACGACTTCCAGCGGTCAAGAATGGACGTAAATCAAATTCTATGAAGTAGTGAATCAAATGTCATATGAAAAATTAAGTAATCAGCCACAAACATGAGTCGCTCGCCCTACGATAATTGTGCACAACCTTTAATACGATCCGTTCTGAATATTAGATGAGGAAGGCAAATCAGAAAATCTCAGTTTTCAGATCTCACCGTCACCTCTCCATCACAATATGTGACCTCTAAACATCTTCAAGCGACCTTCTTAGCACATATTGTCAATTTCGGAATCAAATGGTGCAGATGAAATTATATTTAGAGGCCCGAAAATTGCATTTGTTCCTTCGAGATTATAATGGATTGTGACCGCCGAGGAAAAGAGATTGGACAATGCCGTTTTCCATTTGCCTTCGCATCACAGTGATATATCTTGTTTTTATCTCTCGCGGTATGAAAATCAGATATTGATGTTTTAACTTTCCAGATAGACCTTTTAAAATGGAGCCGAATGATGTATTGGGGGTTTTCTGATATTGACGTTAACGTTTGTAAAAAATTTATCAAATTTGTTTTTAAAATATTTTTGTTTCATGGTTTGGAATTGGATATTGATATTTTCGCTTTCGTTTTGTATTTGTAGAGGCTTTTTTTTTGGCACTATGGATCATATCGTGTTGGTACACAGCATCTATCAATCGATCAATTAATCAACCATTTGACAAATGCTTATATCCACTGCAGGTTCAAGCATGTCTGTCTTACAAAAAATCTCCGAAATTCCAGGCGGATGATATGTGTTCAAGACATGTGTCTCAAAACCGAAGACTTAACCACTACGCATCCGAGATTGGTTCTACAGCGCTCATGGAAAACGGTCCTTTTTGTGCCAGTGACCTGCTGAGATCTCCTGGTGACACCAGTCTACGACTAGAAAAGCAGACACATACCAAATTTGAATACAGCGCTCATGGAAAACGGTCCTTTTTGTACCCGTGACCTGTTGAGATCTCCTGGTGATACCAGTCTAGGACTAGAAAAACAGACACATACCAAATTTAAATACAGCGCTCATGGAAAACGGTCCTTTTTGTGCCCGTGACCTGCTGAGATCTCCTGGTGACACCAGTCTAGGACTAGCAAAACAGACACATACCAAATTTAAATACAGCGCTCGTGGAAAACGCCCTTTTTGTGTCCGTGACCTGCTGAGATCTCCTGGTGACACCAATCTAGGGACTAGAAAAACAGACACATACCAAATTTGAATACTATCCGACAGAAGTGCGCTGAACGTCGATGGTAATAAGCTCATGATCACCTGAATGGTGTGGGTCGTAGGGTCGCTTACATAAAACGTCGTTAAATAAAACATTCCTTCCTTGCTTTCTTCGTTATTACCACATCCCAACCAGAACCCCCACAGCTGATTCACAAAACAACCGTGGTATGTGCTGTCTTGTTTATAGGCAAACACATATAAAAGATTCCTTTTTTGACGCTATATAACTGTAAATAAAATGTGTTGAGTGCGTCGTTAAATAAACCATTTTCTTCCTTCCTTGTTGATATTCGGTAGGAATAGCCTAGTTGGCAGCAGCGGGTTTCCCCTCTCATTTGCAAGGTCAAGTATCGAAATAAATATATGTTGGACACCAAAATAGCCGTAGGTTAAAATATGCTGAGATGCTTTTAAACCTCTGTTCTTTTCATTTCGTGTCCAGCCAGAAACGATTTCTAATAGACTAGCTTGATTTAAGCGAAGTCATCCATCTTGGACTGCACATAGCTTCAAAGCCGGAGCTACTGTAATTTCCCCCGTAGGCCAAAGTTGAGCACTGAGTGGAATTTATACGGACGCTAATGCAGTGATGGGTTATATCTAGTTTGTTAAAGAACAAAACCTTTCATGCTTTAATTCAGTGTTGAAAGCCAAATATTCCGTATGCGTTGATCACAAAACTGGAATTTAGAATCGCAATTACGTTTTTACAAATCACCAGGGCCCCGTTCCACGAAGCGATCTTAGCACTAAGATCACCTTAGTGCATACGGTAGCTATGCACTTAAGGTGATTTTAGGGCTAAGATCGCTTTGTGGAACGGGGCCCTGCTCTGTAGTGTAACATTTCTTTTCAAATATATTCTTTTAACTTATTCGAACTTGCAATATCCTAATTAGCACATACAAAGTCGTATATCTATATACGCTAGACTCGAGAAGATATTTGTACATAGCCGTGACGTTATAGTTATAGTACACAATCAAATTATAATATATAATATAAAACACATATGTAAAACAATATTATAGAATTAATCCTAGCGTTTTTAAAATGAAAGGTATGCTGTCTTTATGTAATGAACCATTATTAAAAAACCTAGCTATTTTTTTTTTTTTTTTTAAACCCAAACAAACAAACAGCCTATCCAGTATTGTAAACTGACGTTTCTCGGCACATTAAAGCTATATTGATTGCATATATTGTGTTCTATGTTCACTATAGATACTTCTATGTTGACGCCTGTTCTTGTCATGTATGTTAATTATGTATTTGAATTGTTTTCTTATTACACATTGTAGTGTGTCTGAGTGTTGTTTAATAAATCTTGAAAAATCTTGAAATCTTGCTAATTAGGCACGCTTAACTCGTATCACTTGCTTCCATTTATATTTGGATTCGGCATACCTTCAAACTCTCATACACGTATACCACATCTTGACTAATGTGTCACCTATCTGCCTAACTAATTGGCGAAAGTCACAAAAATAACTAACATAAGTTTAGATTGCTTCAAGTATATAGTTTCTTCTTTCATTTGTTGAACACTGTTATTTTTTGTTTATGCGGTATAATGATCTTGGAACAACACGTAATAGACTTCTTTCACATTCCACTGCGCATGTGCCCGTTGCGGAGTTACTCGAGGACGCAAACCGCGAGATTTCGCGAGATCTCGCCAAAATAGACCTATCTGCAAATTGGGGGGCAAAAGCAATGGGAGGCCACGACCATTGTTCAATTATTAACTGTTCCAACCGCATATGTCCGGGAAATTCGTTATCCTTCCATCGATATCCAGCCAATGGATATCGGAAACGATTGTGGGTAATCGTTTCACGTAGAAAACGATTTTAATGTTACTCTAAGTACGAGGGTTTGTTCGGCACATTTTGTAGGAGGGAAGCCAGTGAACGCATAAGGGACCAAAACTTTACCGGTTCTGTACAGGACGTTCCTACACAGGGTGGTCTAGTATACTTAGATATGGTGGAAAACACATTAACAGTAAAGAAAGAAAAAATATATTTTGTATATAAAAAAAAAAAATGTGTAATTCGGATTATGCTCAATAAATGTTATAACGTGTGCGTGTGTAAATATATAAAAAATATATGTAGTCAGAACAGCTCTGTACAGAACGTTCCTATACAGGGCGGTTTAGTATTCTCTACTTAGATATGGTAGTAAACAGTAAATAAAATAAAATAAATATCTATTTTGTATATACAGAAAATATATGTATATTTCGGACAATACTCAACAGAATATATATATATATATATGAACTTTTAATGTTATTATTACTCAGTATGTTTCAAATTTAATTATAAGTATTGTCTGTTATTACTTTTACGTTCATCTAGGTATGAACAAAAAAATCATCCGCAAACTTATGTGAGAACGGCTTCGCCGATTCACACAATTTACGGATGATTTATTTTGTTCATACCCCGCTGAACGTAAAAGAAATAACAGACACTCCTTAAATAATAATAATAATAATAATAATAATAATAATGATATATAAATATATATAGAGTGATGACGGCTCTGTACAGGACGTTCCTACACAGGTCCGTCTAGTATTTATATACTTAGATATGGTGGAAAACACATTAACTGTAAAGAAAATAAATATATTTTGTATAATACTCGATGCGTTCATGTTGACACTGTATAAAAACGTGTGTATGGGTAAACAGAACGGCACCTACCTTCACCCCCCCCCCCCCCCCCCCCCAAATCCCCCTTTTTTAAATTCCCACTTTATGGATATACATGTAACAGGCTAAATTCTCTTCTTTTTTTAACTTTTCCCAATTAGATAGACACTAAGAAAAATGCAACAAAACACCTTCTGATATATATATATATATATCAGTCAAACCTGTCCTAGCGGCCACCTGTACTCAGCGGCCACTTTTTTCCTCCCAAACGATTTATAATGTAAATGCACCTGTAATAAGCGGTCACCTGTCTAACGCGGCCAGCGGCAACCTAAATCGGACCCCAAATCGCTAAAATACCTGCATTAAGCGGCCACAGTAAAGTTTTACTCTTATATAAAAGGGATATTTTAACAACAGCGATAAGGTGCAGCAAATAACCGATCTTCACACCTTCAGGAATAATAGTACCCATTCAGTCCCGACATCTCCACTGTGTATCAATTAAGGAAGTATGAATCTGACATGCATCTAATTGCCTCTGGGCAGGCTACACTTGACATTTGTAGATTCACTTACTATAACAATACATCGCATGAAGTTGGAATTAAATAATTAAATGGAAAAAGAAAACAAACTTGTGGAGAACGGTTAATTTAATATATTCTATTTGCATTATTTTTGAAGGAGACAACATGTCAAAAGTTGATTTATAGTCAACTATGAAGCACACATCCGTTAATTAGCAGTACAGACGGTAAAACAAGAAACAACAACAAATGTTTTAAAGACTTTATATGTGGCAACCTGTACTCAGCGGCCACGTTTATCTACTCCCTTGTGTGGCCGCATAAGACAGGTTTGACTGTATATATATATATATATATATATATATATATATATATATATATATATATATGTGTGTGTGTGTGTGTGTGTGTGTATATACTCTCTCTCTCTCTCTCTCTCTCTCTCTCTCTCTCTCTCTCTCTCTCTCTCTCTCTCTCTCTCTCTCTCTCTCTCTCTCTCTCTCTCTCTCTCTCTCTCTCTCAAATATATATATCGATCGATGCCATAACCTGTCGATGCCATAACCTATGGAATCTGTCAAATGTTTTGTTTATACTTTTTACGAGATAGTCTTTTAATCTGGCGTTATCAAAATCCTCGGATACAAGTCGCAGAGACTTTGTCCAAGTTGTTGCACTGCTTTTTAATTTGAACCATTCCGCTGTAAATTTCAGCGGACTGTTTTCTACGGCCATTATACCATCTAATTCGAAATATGTACATGTTAGTTGCCAAAGTTTAAAAGTCTCCTACGAAGCTACTCAAGTCGCCCATAACAACCTGTCTGTCACGCCCCCCAATTTGTAAATAGACTAGTTTCAGTCTATTTTGTCAAGGGACGTTACTCTTCGAGCACATGCGCAATAGGAATGTGAAATACCTCTATTGTAAACGGGTTATTATTGCTTACGTAACAAACTGCAAGGGGAAAAAGTTAAAGAATAGTCTTATGGGTAGGTCTACGTAGAATTTTACAAATTTACTACTGTAATGCTGCTTTAAGAAATTGTAAAAACTTCTCTTTTTTTTAAACGACGAAAACTGAGAATAAAACTTGTTTTACTTGAAACGAAACAAATTAATACAACATATTTTCCCCGTTCATTCTAATCATGCTAGTATCTGTCCAATACAGAAATATATTCTACTATAGATTGTATTATCCAGAAGAATTGGCTTATGCATACTTAATAACTCAATTCTTATACATAATTAATAACATTATTTAAACTAACATATCTTTTTTCAGTCATAATTAAAAAAAAAAATGTTTAGAAAACCCACAGAAGATTGATTAATATTTATAAACCCGAATTTCATTTGTCTTCGAGGAGTTCTATGAATCATGTTAGCTGGTTAGTTCTTTTAGGAACAGAGTGCTACGCCTTTGCCTGAGGAAAAAATAAATCCACTAAAAATCACGAAAGCGAAGGCTTTCTTGACACTATTCATTCAATATAATTAGTCGATAATGTGCATGCCGTTATTCCTTAGGACAAAGCAGTCGATAATTTCCATACGGTCTGTAATAAATACGAGCAAATCACAGGGTTTATTTGCGTTCGGTCGTTACTCAAATTCCAGAATTAGAAAATCTTTGAGTTAATCACTGAAGCTGCAGACGAGTTATTTGGGCGATGAAATATGACAAGATGGCTTCATTAGCCTGACAATTACAATATCCCCAAACCACTACACGCTTTAGCACCCCTGGTCGCGTCGAGGGCGCACTTAGGCTGCAAAACAGGGGGAAATACTATGTTATTAATATTGTTATTAAAACAGACGACGTTTTCCCAGAGGGATTGATTAATTAGAGCGATTTCTACCGAAATCCCAAGACTCTGTATACCATCTCATTCCGGAAATCTATTAGTCATAATTCAGTCGATATAAATTGACATGTTATTTACAACTTAATAATAAGATTAAAAATTCATTATAAGTGCCAATTACATAGCCGGATATATATGATTTTGTGACGGCCAATTGCGGCTGCATCAGGCCACAGACCCCAATTAATTACGCTATATGTTTCTATATATAGCCTTAGTGGCTATAACATTTTTATTAATATCAGCAGGCCCATGGATTTTTGTATATACCTTTGCCTGCCTGAAAAGAACAACCCCTGTTGTCCAGCTCTTTCTTCCAGAATATTGGTTTAAACAAACATACCCACTAAACCTGGCTGGAGTACACTCATTTTACACAAAAAGCACTACTTTTGCACGGGCCAGAATTACTAAAAACAAGTCTTCAATGTCAACAAGTTACGCGTGTTTACAAACTACATCCTCTCCCCTGTCAACTTCAGTCAAATAGTTGCCACTTCATAGTTGTCTGCCATGAAATAATCACAGTCAAACAGCAGACTACTTGCGCGGATACATTTCCGGACAACCGAATGGGAAGATAACTGTAATCTGAGGCCAGAAAGGTGATGTGGTGACTGGAACATTGCGACTAGAGCTTGGTTTCCATAAAATGTGTAGCATGCCGCAGATCTCTGCAGATAGTTGCAGACCAACGGCCACTATTATTAAAACACACTTAGTCAGATGGAAAGTTTACGTGTGTGGGAATAAAAAAAAAACCTAACACACGCGGCGCCCATGACAGGTGTGTGCTACAACAGCTTGCTCTGAATGTGCACGTTAAACCCTATGACCTAATCTGACCTGGCCATGTTGAAAAAAAAAATACACCCGAAGTAGTGGAAATGTTTTACCTTGGACGAGGTCTGCAGTCCAAGGGTGGAAATGTTCACTTCCGAGGATGAACTTATTCTCTCCCACATGACTGCATAACATGATTTTTTTTCTCTCATCCATTGGATAAATAAAGTATTACAAACAAAGATGTCTGAAGAAGATACTTTCTTCTTTGACCATTTTAGCCTAAATAAACTACACTATCATAAAAATAATATTTAACACTACAAATTAACAAGATAAGATTTATAAGGCAGGTTTTAATTACAAAACATCAATGTGAAACTCTTGTCTGATCAACACAGACATAACAATAAAGTTAGCTCCCCTTGTTAAGCAATAATCACGTGATAGCTCATAGACCGACCTTGGTGGTGTCGGGATTAGGCCATCGGACATAAGGCTGGTAGGTACAGGGTTCGCAGTCCAGTACCGGCTCCCACCCAGAGCGAGTTTTAACGACTCAATGGGTAGGTGTAAGACCACATCACTCTCTTCTCTCTCACTAACCACTAAAAACTAACCCACTTAAACCGTAAACCGGCTCTGCCTGAACAGGCATCCCAGATAGCTGAGATGTGTGTCCAGGACAGCGTGCTTGAACCTTAATTGGATATAAGCACGAAAATAATTTAAAAGAAAGAAAGATAGCTCATTGCTGTCTGTCCGATATACTTAAAAGACGAGAGAACATGTTGTCTGCGACTATCTGCGGCGTTACTGGTTTTGTGGAAACCAGATTTAAATATGAGACAATAGGGACAATGCAGGAAAAACACTGCTCGCGTTGAGTTACTGTTGTTTGGTTTAACCTCATTTCATTTCAATTTCAACTTATTTTCGTGCTTATATCCAATTAAGGTTCAAGGACGCTGTCGTGGACACACACCTCAGCTATCTGGGCTGTCTGGCCAGGACAGTGGGTTAGTTGTTTAGTGAGAGAGAAGAGGGTGTAGTGGCCTTACACCTACCCACTGAGCCCTTAAGAACTCGCTCTGAGTTGAAGCCGGTACCGGGCTGCGAACCATGTACCTACCAGTACCAGCATGTAGTCCACTGCGTTACCAAGGCCGATTGGTTTAACCTCGAGTGGTTTTCCAGTTAAGTATCTCTACGATTATCTGCCCAATTAAAATAACGAGGGGAACGGTGTACGTGGTTCTTTCAAACACTAGCTGTTGCTTTATTTATCTCATTACCGGGAGCGTTCACCCGGTGCGTGTATACTGCAATCAGAATTGTCAGATGCGAAACTTCTACAGTATAAATAACAGGAAGAAAAACATCTTCTTCTTTAACCGATTGCCAAGTCTGTCACTTTTCGTAGTAATATATAGCTTGCACACAGTCAGTTGTAACACCCCAACCCGTTATTCCTGATCATAACAATACTAAGCCTGGAATAAATCATATGAGACGTGTTGGAACAAACTTCACATTGTGAGAACAATCAAGGTAACTATAGTGTTACTAAAAATAAACATGTTTAAAGCAATGGTATCTGTGCGAGAATGAATAAATGAATAAATGAATGAATGAATGAATGAACGAATGAATGAATGAATGAATGAATGAATGAATGAATGAATGAATGAATGAATGAACGAATGAATGAATGAATGAATGAATGAATGAACGAATGAATGAATAAATGAATGAACGAATGAATGAATGAACGAACGAGTGAGTGAACGAACGAACGAGTGAGTAAACGAACGAATGAACGACACTCCAGCATGAAAAATACATCGGATATTTATGTGTGTTAAACAAGCTTGGAGATATTTGCAAAATTTGTATTCTTGTTTACCTTATTAAAATAGCCATTGGATTCAAAATAAAATTGTTAATGGCTGCATCGTTTAAATTATAAAAATATATTATATATTCTGTATATGAAATTTAATAATTTAAAAATTTGGTCTTAAAAAATCTGCAACAATATTAATTTTTACTACCAGGTTAAAAGTTACTCTGTATTCCTTTTTATTTTTTATCAGAAAAAAAAAAGTTTGTTTTGTTTAACGACATCACTAGAGCACATTGATTAATTAATCATCGGCTACTGGATATCAAACATTTAATAAATCTGACACATATTTACTCTAACAATACTCTTTATGTATTATATGTTATGTATTATATTTAATGTTATTTATGTTCAACATTATCTGTAAGATAGTGATTCAGGGGCCCATCCCTGACACTATCCGACATTTCTGGCCCAATAAAAATAAAATAAATAAATAAAAATCTGACACAGTCATAAAAGGGAACCCGCTACATATTTATTTTTAATGCAGCAAGGGATCTTTTATATGCACTTTCCCATAGACAGGAAAGCACATACCACGGCCTTTGTCCAGTTGTAGTGCACTGGTTGGACTATTAGAAAGAGAGCAAGTATACATTCTCTGTTATAATAGTAAAAACGAACCCAAACGTTTTCACAAAAACAACTGGATGCAGTGGGTTCATTTCCGGACATGCTCTCAACGATGTCAGTGAACACTGAAAACATGAAAGAAATAGTGTGCCTGCTTAGTTACTGCGGCAGGACTTGCAAGCGTTTGTATGGCTTTGTTACAAACTGGTTGTTCGCGTTGGGAAGAGATTTTCCTATTTACCTTGTGTTGAAATGAGCTCGTTATCGGTTAGAACGAATGGAAAATAACATCTGTTGAGTACTTTAGTTTAATTGCTTGTATATGTACACGTACGTGTACATGCGTGCGAACAGTACCGTTAATCACAACGTATTGTGGCATATATGTTTAAGATGGTTAAGGATTTTCATAGCAGTTGTCGTAAGTGCCCTCTTAACACTGTCAGAATCGTCGACGGAACATTCTGAAGGGATCAAGGTATAAGCCCCCTAGCGAAAAAGCTAATGGTGAATGATGAAGTGTATTGTGGCATAGAGAGATAAACAAAGCACCTGTGTTACAGAGACAAGGACTGGGGCGTGAAGGTGGACAGAAAAAGACGTCGACGTACATGAGATGTTCTTCAGTCACTGCTAGCTACCACAATCCATTCTGCAAACATTTTGAACGGATAACGTTATTTAAAAAGAAGTTTTTTTCCTCTCTGATTTATTGCTACGTTGCTGTAATTCAATTACAGACGCGGATCTCAGCGAATTTAGAAGTGTTAAAAAAAATGCAAAAGAATACAACGAAATTATATGTTTTAGTGAGAACGTGCAATGTCGTAATCAGTTTGGTGGTTTTGGGGAAAAGAAAGTAAGAAAGAAATGTTTTATTTGACGACGCACTCAACACATTTTATTTACGTTTATATGGCGTCAGACATATGGTTAAGGACCACACAGATTTTGAGAGGAAACCCGCTGTCGCCACTATATGGGCTACTCTTCCGATTAGCAGCAAGGGATCTTTTATTTGCGCTTCCCACAGGCAGGATAGCACAAACCATGGCCTTTGTTGAACCAGTTATGGATCACTGGTCGGTGCAAGTGGTTTACACCTACCCATTGAGCCTTGCGGAGCACTCACTCAGGGTTTGGAGTCGGTATCTGGATTAAATATCCCATTCCTCGACTGGGATACGAACCCAGTATCTACCAGCCTGTAGACCGATGGCCTACCACGACGCCACCGAGGCCGGTTTGGGGAAAGACTACTATAGTATGTTTGGTACACTTTTGAATAGGGGGCGGGACCTAGCCCAGTGGTAAAGCGCTCGCTTGATGCGCGGTCGGTTTAGGATCGATATCCGTCGGTGGCCCCATTGGGCTATTTCTCGTTCCAACCAGTGCTCTACAAATGGTGTAACGAAGGCCGTGGTATGTACTATTCTGTCTGTGCATATGAAATATCCCTTGCTGCTAAATGAAAAGAGTAGCCCATGAGGTGGCGACAGCGGGTTTCCGCTTTCTACATCTGTGTGGTCCTTAACCGTATCTCGTTCCAGCCAGTGCACCAAGACTGGTACATCAAAAAGGCCGTGGTATGTGCTATCCTGTCTGTGGGATGGTGCATATAAAAGATCCCTTGCTACTAATGACACTATATGTCAAAATTACCAAATGTGTCGTTAAACAAAAAAAACTTTTTTTCCTTAGCCATAAGTCTGACGTCATATAAAAAGAAAGCAATGGTTTATTTAACGACGCATTCAACACATTTTATTTACGGTTATATGACGTCAGACATATGGTTAAGGACCACACAGATATTGAGAGATGAAACCCGCTGTCGCCACTTCATGGGCTACTCTTTTCGATTAGCAGAAAGAGATCTTTTATATGCACCATCCCACAGACAGGGTAGTACATACCACGGCCTTTGATATACCAGTCGTGGTTCACTGGCTGGGACGAGAAATACTGTCGCCATACAACCGTAAATAAAATGTGTTGAATGCGTCGTTAAATAAAACATTTCCTTCCTTCCTTTTGAATAGTGTAGGCGCTCTTTCTAAACAAGGAACCCTATTCTTAGCTACGACAATATCGATAACAAATGGTATACGACTATGAAGACATAAACTAAATATATATCAAAATATCGATATCAGGTACACAATGGCGTCGATGTATACTCTTCCAAAACTATTAGACCGAACATACGTTTTGACCACAGACATCCTAGTAACACACCGAAACACATTGCATAGTTTGCACCATCTTCATAAATCAAGGCTAATATTCGTTCCTCGTATTCAGCCTTGAGTGCGAGTGCGAATAATTTTAACATGCTCATATACCACTAGAGTTTCGAGCATGTCCGTCCCGGGGCCTGTCTCTGGATAGCCAGTGACTTGCTCCGGGACAGAACAAAATTAAGGGGATAATTTTGAAATTTACATCTAAAAATTAAATAGTGGGAATTGACTGCTCGGCCGAATATTTATATAATTTGGAGCATTTTAGAAGGACAGTCCAAAAATAAATACGAGAAAGAAGAGAAGATCGGACTATTTAATAATATTTTTGACATAAAATTTTGAACGAAGATTTAAAGTTTAAAGTCCGATCTATATGGTCCGGGCCAGGGGGGGGGGGGGGGGGGGTTGTAATTTTGAGGTGGGCGGAATTTGGAATACGAATTTAGTAGTTAGGTCAAAGACCGAAGACCAAAATGTGCTACAAAAAGTCCAAACAATAAAATTAGAGTGCTCGACCGAAAAGGTTTTAAGGTGATTTGAGCAATTTAAACTGCGTCGGACTGTTTACAAAGAAAAATAAAAAACATAAAATTTTAAACTGCGGCCAAAAATGTTTATAAAGTCCAACTGAGCCCTAAAAAAGGAAGTACATGTCCTAGGAGAGGGTACGCAGCGGAACTCATGGCGAGTTGATGGGATGATCGGCTCGGAACTTCGGGAAGAAGTGAGGCAGGTCGATGTAGCACTCTCCCCGAAGTATTGCTGAGTAGTCTTCCGAAAGTATCAGCTTGATAATCCGATGGACGATTGGATTATCCATGTCTGATTTCAGTAAGCCTTGCCGGTACATCCCGTTCCGCTCCGACGTCAGGTAGTAGTTACGACTTCCCTCGACGTACTGAAACTGGTACCGCCCTTGACCAGTTGGTGTTGGTCTCCAGCTCTTGGTGACGAAGGGGCCTGGCAGCTGAGAGGTCGCAGTGAACTCCCCCTTCACACAGTTGCGGTACCGTCCAGGAAGCTTGTTGCGTGCGATCTGCCAAGTCGTGGGATGTGTGTCGGACAAGTCCTGGACCGACACCTTCCTCTTCTTGGCTTCACGCTCTGCAACTGCTGTCGCAACAACTCGTGGAGACGCCGGTGGATTGGTTGGTGCGGACGACACTTTTCCTGTTTCCATCGGCGTTGGTGCTGCAGGGGGAGGGGCCGCCACTGCCGGTTTAGCCGACAGCTTTGGCTCCCCCTTTGACGCTCCTGGCGTCTGCTGCTTCCGAGTAGTGGGGGACGGCGACGCAGAAGAGGCCGCCGCCGGCAGTTGAGCTGCCGGTTTTGGCTCCCCCTGAACCGCCCCTGCCGGTCTCGTCTTCTTCTGTGAAGCAGGAGGGACCGCCCCTGGCGGTTGAGCCGCCCGGTTTGGTCCCCCCTGAGCTGCCGTGGGACGACGTCTCCTCCTACTTCCCGATCTCTTCTGTTTATTGTCACCATAATACAAGGTGACAATAGCCGTGCTCCCATTGTGTTCAACACGATACTTGGCCAAGCGGCCAAGCTCGTGCAGCACAGCCCCAAGGGTGGGTGTGGTGAGGGGGGGGGGGGGGGGGGGAGAGAAACCTCGACGTTTGCTAAACACAACCGCATTCTGCGCTGTCTCGAGTAGATGTAGTCAAAGTTACTGATATCCACTACTATCGCCCTCTATTGGAAGAAAATTTGTAACACCGATTATGTCCCTTATACGATGACATCGCTGACCAATCACAGCATCGGTAACATGTGACAATCTTGAAAGCAATATCAAAAATTAACCGCCGGACGCTGACGCTGCCATCTTTGTTTACAATAACAAGGGAATCTATAAGGAGCGTTGCGATTCGTTGCAATCAGATCTCATCGCATCCAATGAAATTTAAGCATTTTGTGGCACGATTTCTTGACGACATGTATCAAGGCTGAATACGAGGAACGAATATTAGCCTTGATTTATGAAGATGAGTTTGCACATGCATCACGCAGTTGCCCCGTACATGTGCGTGGGGTGTCATTCTCGATTTTGACAATTTCCAGGAAGGTTCATTAATCACTGTGGAACATTATTTCTGTCAATCTTTTTCATTCTGTTGATCATACGGTTGTTACTGTTTTGTTCTTAGTCATTTTTATTGTTTGAATTTGCGATTTACTGATAAAAAAACGTCAACTTTCAAATTTCACTTCTGACCCCAATCGTCCTTCAAGATCTTTGGTGGTCATAAAACCTACTGTAATACTGAACTACCGGTTGTAATGTTTGCCCAATTAATTCACTATTATCATATAACCATTCCCCACAGCTAATATACCTTACAATTTTGGCAATTGTAAATTCTTATTAGAGTTCCCCTACTACTTTTTTTTAAAGAGTATATATATATATATATATATATATATATATATATATATATATATATATATATATATATATATATATATATAGTACTGTAGCTAGTACTGTAGCCAGTAAAAAAAAACCTTTCGGGACACATTTATCGGTTCCACGAATATTGAGTATCACTGATAGTCATCATACAACTAATAGTAGGCCTAGGTGTAATCCGACCAGTGTGTATGGGTATGGGTAACTATATTTACGTGCCCCTATCCACGAAGGTTCAGGCACGCCCACTGCGGAATTAGCCTCTGACTTCGCCAGTGACTGACTCCGGAGCAGGGGGGGGGGGGGGTAAGTTTGAAGTGGGCGGAATTTGGAAAAAAGCCATTTAGTTAGCGCGGACCGACTAGCAGACACTTCATAAACAAGAAGTAACACCGAGTGGGAGCCGTGTTCTGATTGGCTGAATTTCGATTCCTCGGTGAAGCCTGTTTTTTACCTAAGTCTACAAAAAGTACTGCATACCGATACATGTCTGGACTCTAAAATTTTAGCCAAAAATGGTTAAGACTGCTCGGCCGAAAAGTTTTAAGGTGATTTTGAGCAATTGAACGGGCGCCAAAATAAAATGCGTTAGACTACTTATAAAAAAATAAACATAAGAATTTAGAACTGCTTCCAAAACGTTTAAAGTCTAACTAGCCCAAAAAAAGGTTGGTACTCACGGAGGTAAAGGTTGGTAGGAGGTTGGTATAACAGGACTCATGGTGAGGTGATGGACTGTCCAGGCCTGAAGTTGGGGAGTCCTTCAATCAAGACCTTGATATTCCTGTAGATGGCTGCCGGATATATATCTCTCAGCACTATCTTGAGGATACGATGGATCGTAGTATTGGTCATATCCGGTATCAAGAGTCCTTGCCTGTACAGTCCGTCCTGTTTTGCAGTCACGTGGATCTGGTTGCCAGTTCCTGTTGAGTGCAGTTGGTATTTTCCAATTCCGTTGGGTAGGTTTCGCCAGTTGTTCTCATTCCAGAGTCCCTTTAGTTGGTTGGTGTCGGTGAAGTCGCCGTGGATACAACCCTGCCATTTGGATGGGATGTTTTCACAGGCGATAGTCCATTCGGATTGGTCGAGTGTCCCCGGTTCGGACACCGTTGACATCTTCCTCCTCTTGGACTCCCCTCCGGCTGCAGGGTCGGCAACAACATCATCAGTAGAAGGCGCTTGTGGGCTCGCTGGGGGGTCCGTCACGATGACGTGTCCAGTTTCCATCTCAGCAGGTGGGTCGTCAGGAGGGATCGCCACTGTCAGTGGAGCTGACAGCTTTGGTCCCCCCTGTTCCGCTCCTGGCGAGTGCTTCCGGTCAGAAACTGGGAGCGGCTGCGCAGAGTGAACCGCCCCCGGTGGTTTAGCCACCGGGTTTGGATCACCCTGTCTCGCTCCCGTTGGTCTGATCTTCCTCTTCGGGGCAGGTGGGACCGCTCCTGGCGGTTGAGCCGCCAGGTTTGGTCCCCCCTGCGAAGTCTTAGGTCGCCGCCTCCGGTTCCTCCTCTTCGATCCTGATGAGTTGGTAGCTCCGTAACTCAAGGTTACAACAGCACTGTCTCCATTGTGTTCAATGCGGTACTTGACTAGTGGGCCAAGTACACGCAACACAGCCCCCAGGGTGGGGGGGAGAGAAATCACCACGTTCTCGCTAGACAACTTCATTGTCTGAAGGTCGAGGTAAGAATGCGACCAGTGTGTTAATGGCATTGCCAAAGGACGTGCATTTATAGTATTCAATTGATAATTAATCTTTATCATGTGATTGCTTTAATACACCAATTGAGAAGAGCCAAGTTTAACAGGGACGGATACTGTATAATTCGGCTGAACTCTATAACTGTGGCCAGTGTGAAAGAAAGAAAGAAAGAAAGAAATATTTTATTTAACGACGCACTCAACACATTTTAGTTACGGTTATATGGCATCAGACATATGGTTAAAGACCACACAGATATTAGGAGAGGAAACCCGCTGTCGCCACTTCTTTTCGATTAGCGGCAAGGGATTTTTTATATGCACCATCCCACAGATAGGGTAGTACATACCACGGCCTTTGAGATTACAGTCGTGGTGCACTGGCTTGAACGAGAAATAGCCCAATGGGTCCACCGACGGGGATCGATCCCAGACCGACCGCGCATCGAGCGAACGCTTTACCACTGGTCTACGTCCCGCCCCTGACAGGGACGGATACTGTATACTTCGGCTGAACTCTATAACTATGGCCAGTGTGAGGACAAACCACGAGCCAGTTCAGCCACATGTCTGCCGCTAACACTTCGGGAATCAGTCAGATCTGTTTGCAAACGTTAGCACGACTCACTGTTGCTGAAATATGTTTTTTGTTTAACGACAACACTAGAGCACATTGATCAATTAATCACTGGCTATTGGATGTCAAACAATTAGTCTGCAAGGGATATTTTATATGCAGTTTCTCCACAGACAAGACAGCACGTACCACGACCTTTACTGTATCATTCGTGGAGCACTGGTTGTGACGGAGAAGAACTCCATTAAGAGAATGGATTCGATCCTTCGACGCGAGCACCTCAGGCGAGCGCTCTACCAACTGAGCTAGATCAGACCCATACGTCTGTGGGAAACAAAACGAGAGTTGATTTCGAACATGCAGGGTGGGGTTTTTTCCCTCGAGATTTGGTCTAAACATTGAAAGTGGAAACCTGTTGCCATCAATAGGCTACCGCGGCCCCTGATGTGTGCCATGTAAGGCACTAGCTGGGACTGACCCTATGACCCCTGGCACCTCAAATGAACCATCTGACGAAACTGGAATGAATACATGGTGATAGATATAAGATTAGACTTCTTTTCTATGCAGTTTTGAAGATCCGTTCTAAAGGGTCTGCACATGAAGTTGGCTCTTGTGGAACGAAATTCGCTATTACAATTTGTACATATCGGTTCCAACCCAGAGTGAGTTTTAACGACTCAGTGGGGAGGTGTTAGGTCATTACACAGACTTCTGTCTGTCTCATTATCCGCTGACAGCAGACCATTAACCCACAAAGCTGGTACGTATATCAAGGTCAGCATAGCTGTAGCTTACTTTGAAAGAAGCACGAAAATGCATACTTGAAGCTTAATTTGAAAAAAGCATGAAAATGCGTACTTGAAAATTTAAATTTAAAGAAGCACGAAATGCGTACTTGAACCTTAATTTGAAAAAAGCACGAAAATGTGTACTTGAACATTCATTTGAAATAACCACGAAAATGTGTACTTGAAATTTAATTATAAAAAGCACGAAATGCGTACTTGAACCTTAATTTGAAAGAAGCACGAAAATTAATTTGAAACAAGTACATGAAATAAAAAAAAAAACTCTTCTCTCTATAGTCCATTCCATCCTCCTACAAATATGTTTTTTTTGTAAATAATTTCAGTTTGGTTTGACATAAGAAAAAAAGTAAAAGTGTTTTGGAAATAATGAAAAAACAAACCTAAAAAGCTATTTTTGTGTGCGATTTAGAAAACATTCAGCTCAGAAATAAATAACTTGTGATAAATTCCATAGTATTGAAAAAAGGCATTCCCAGTGGTATTGGACTATTGTTTAGTTTCTCTTCACCTCTAAAACTCTTCCCACCCACTCCTCAAGACAACGCTGGACCCGGCACTGAGTATTCTTTTCTATTAATCAGTGCCATAATTTTTTGTATGTGTTAGGGCGCCGAAAAGCATTATCTGAATCAGTTGCAGCCCAGCTGACCTTTCCTGTAGATACCGAGGGAAAATCTCAAGCAACAGATCGATGCCCACGATAGGCTATCGTTAAAAACTATTTCTTACATTTGTTGACGTATTCTGGTCGATGTATCATACACAAGTATATTCTCGGCTCGGAAGGTAAATAAAACATTAGGGTATCGTGTTACAGTTTTCCTTTAAGACGGTCTGTGTGTTGAATACCTGGGAAAGAAACCAGGTGCTCGGTCTAACTCAACAACGGTGTACCTGTAATAGAGATACAAGCAAGGCTTTTAGTGCGGTGTTTGCGTTGGCTTTATTTAACAATTAATTCTTAACAACTCCGTGGTGTGAGCGGTAGCAGACCATATTAAAAATATTTACTTTTGCTCAGACACCACACTCCATAAGGCTTCCAGACCCAAAGGCAGACAGGGACGGGGATGCGGAGTGGGGGGAGCGTGTGTGACAGGAATGGCCATTCACTCTCTCGCTTCCTTCTACTACAGTTTTAAACTGATGAAAAAAAAGTGTTTTTGTTAAATGTCTTAGAATATCTACGATTTAACACAATATTATAGTCTTGTATTGTATATTTAGGACCGGTTTGCACCAATGTTATGTGTGTTACAAGGCATATGTTGCCTTAACTATCACTTTACACTGAGTATAAGGATCTGTCACTATTTGCTAACTGTGGCGACAGTGGGTTTCCTCTCTCATTATATGTTTGACGCCATATAACCGTAAATAAAATGTGTTGAGTGCGTTGTTAAATAAAATATTTCTTTCTTTCTATTTGCTAACTGTGTTTTCGAACTTTCAACTCCATTTTAAAAACTATGATAAAAAATATGTAACACAGAAATAGATTTAATTGTAGAGAACAAAGTTGTATTTAAAGACAAATCGCCATCACAGAATCTCAGTTCCGGATGAAATTGACACCCAGTATTCTTGGCCATGTATGGAAGAAGCCGTGAGCTTCATACTTGTCTTGAATAAATCGCAGTGGGAGATTACTCCTGTCAAATTAATACCAACAATTGATGTTAGTCAATATTCGGTATTACCGGCAGTGTAGCACTTAACACCGGGCGCTGTAACTTAAAGCTGCAATAGCGGCTTCACCATCTTATCGTTTCATAACGCAAAATACAGCTATAACCGCAGGCTTAATAAACTCATGTTTTCTCTGTCAATGTATATCGTTATATTACTGCATTTAACACAACGGACAGGCTTCTTTGCCATTTTATTAAAAGATATTTGTACACAAACAAAACGTTGAAAGGTCGTCCCAAGTTTTGGGCGTTAAAGGCGTATTGTCACAGACCACTGACTTATTTAATGGTCTAACAAAGTATTACCTGAACAAATATAATTTGATTTGTCCCTAAATGTACTTTATTCAACCATCTTCATAACCACCATACTCCATTTATTAATGACATTTTGCAAAAATAATTGAATTATGGCAATGGTCCATAATTCAGAAACTAAAACTGCCGAGAGGGATGACATGAATTTCACTTCATCATGGTTCAGGTTGCGATAGCTAGTTTGGTTTCCAACAGTTACTGTAATTTTTATTTATTTCCATTTTTAGAGAAATAAGTTCCTTAAATCTGTGACAGTATGCCTTTCATTACGAATAATTGCAGTTTTATATCAAGTAGGTCGGCAACGACATTAATAACATATCGAAGAATCGGTGAGAAAAGAAATTCAGTGTGGGTGACCTATTCTAAATGGTTAAAACTATGTAAAACTATCTTCCCATGTATTAATGATTACAATTCTAGAATGCATCGTCTCTATAGCATTACCGTATTATAATGCATACTAGTGAAACAATAGGCGATGTTGGTACCAGGGTCATTGTCTTAGGTCGTGGCATGAAAATTGGTCTACATGTCTACTTCCATTTTTATTTTAGGGGACTGCCAAAATTGTCGTCCAAATTATTTTCAAACATTTATTTTCATTGAAAAAAAACCACATCCACTAATTTATCGATTATAGATCACTAATTAACCAAATAACATTTTGTCCAAATACCTTTTCTGTTTTTGAGAGGCAGGCAGTCTAGACTTCTAGACCGTGTCCCTCAGGACAGCGTGCTTGAACCTTAATTGGATATAGGAATGGACATATAGGAATGTCAGATACTTACAAATAAGGAAGGTGCCAGGGTCGGACGTCATCATTAAACTGTCAGGTCTCTAGAGGACAATATCTCAGCCATATCATTATATTTATAAATGTAAGCTTCTTTAACTATGTGGAAATAGCATGACGTAAAGGAGTATTTGTCTGAAAACACCTCCGTACATTATTTTAATAACCATCAGACCTCTATATGTTACAGAGCTCTATATGGTTACGTACAAATTAAAATTAAATTGTGAGTCAAGTAATGGTTACTTATTGCAAATAGTGTTTGAGTTTAAACAGATGTACTGGCTATATAGAAAATGAAGAAAATATAGGGAAGGAAACCGTAGCAAAAAAAAATAAAGAAGCTAAATTTATTCCATCTTGAAACATCATCAAATTGCTTATATAATGTTTATATTGTCGTCACACTATTTGTATATTCAAGTTTTACAACTAATTTAAGGCTAGCTACTACTCTGGATTTGTTTTTAATATATATATATATATATATATATATATATATATATATATATATATATATATAAATCAGAGCAAATCAGAGCAAATTGAAATCTTCTTACGAAACTTTTAGTACACATTTTTCAAATTTCTAAAATTAATGGGTACAGCAGGTATACTGTTACCGAACCAAAATGTGTAGTTGTTTTATATAATTCTCATAAATACATTTCAGACTGAAATGTCGATTGATTTATGTCAACACAGCGAAAACCCATTTCACACAGACATAACTTATTATCTGTCGGAGGGTTTTTTTCTTCCAATTAACAAGAAATCCGCTTTTTTGACAAAAGGCATCCCACAAAAACCTCAGACGCATTGATTTGTGGTAGAGATCAGTTTCCAGTCCGTCGGATTAATGAAATAACGCATATCCTAAGAACTGTCAACGTTGTCGCATCACATGCGAAGATGCAACAGACACGTTCGCCGACAGTGTTACAAAACGGGTCATACGACGTGTGCACCGCTATGTTCTGCCAATAAAATAGAACCCACTTGCCAAATTTCCCACGGAACCACCGCGTTGATATCGATCACATTCTCCCCCGAAAACACTTCCGATGACATTGACAACACATTCAGCAGTATGCACTTACCTCGATTGGGAAATGCTTTCCGGTCAATTTCCAGTTCCATTGGAGTACATTTCACGTGTAATGTCCAGCAGTCGCGAGATGACATCCTGTCAATGTCTTACTGTCAGTTCCATGTAGTCCAGTTCACGAAAACCCCGATGCGCCTCTCGATAACAAACGAACACGCGCCGGCAGAAACTTACGATTGACTGACCGCCAAAGCCAGAGTCGGGCTGAGGGCTAAAACTTCCAGTGACGTAGGAAAGAAATTGATTTCTTATTTCTTCGACTTGCAGAGAAACACATAAAGAGAGAGAGAGAGAGAAAGGTCCAATGTGTCTGAGAATCGAAAATTAAACTGATATATACTTTTTTTTATAACAGTATAACAAGTCATTTAGCGGTCTTATGTGTTGTGTGATTTTTGTGTGTAAGTGTGATGGTTTTTTTTCTTTTCTTCTGTTGTAATCACACGCATTAGCCAAAAATTGCCTTCAGGTACTTACGGGTTAATAACACTCTTAGGGAGGATAACGGTAGCTATATATACATTCTGGTAATATCGTTATTCGAGGAAAACAAGTTGGACGATGTAATATGCAGTAATTTCCTCACCGATCAAGAAAGGCCAAGCGCCGGCGGCAATTGGCGCTTGGGTTTTTAGGAAAACACCGGCCTACAGTATGCTCCGACACTGCATTAGTCTTTACGTTCAAAGATTTCTAAGTACTGTTTATTGGCATGCACGATTCATAAAGCTCAGTTTGGCGAGCTGCCTTTTCTCCCATGATTTACAATGCTGTAATCAAGTTGGTAACGTGCACGTGCCAAAAGGTTGTAATTTGCAAATGGTAGTCTGATTACATCTGTAATAAATATGATTGCCAATAGATTTGTTTTTTTGGCAAAGTGGTTCATTTGTTTATATTTGATAGTTTAGATTTCAAGCCTGTTAATCGTTTGCTTGCATTTTTATTTTAATTTGTTTTAATTAATTAATTTTGTTCCTCTGTTATTTACAACGAATGTTGTTATTGATTCTTTCCTTAATTAATCTGTGAAGAGCAAAATAAGCACAGGCAGTTGCATGTATGCATATATTCATCGTATCGTATCGTATCGTATCGTATCGTATCGTATCATATGTATACTTATCATATATCATCATATCATATCATGTATCATATCATATCATATTATATCATATCATATCATATCATATATATCATATCATATATCATATCATATCATATCATATCATATCATATCATATCATATCATATCATATCATATCATATCATATCATATCATATCATATCATATCATATACACAAATGTATCTTATCATACATCGGGCATAAGGCTTGTAGGTACAGGGTTCACAGCCCGGTATCGGCTCCCACCCAGGGTGAGTTTTAACGACTCAATGGATAGGTGTATGGCGACTACACCGTCTTCTCTCTCACTAACAACTAACCCACTGTCCTGGAAAGACAGCCCAGATAGCTGAGGCGTGTGCACAGGACAGCGTGCTTGAACCTTAATTGGATATAAGCACGAAAAGAAAGTTGAAATGAAATTCTCGCAAATCATCTGAAATAGTATAACAGTCTTAAAAGGCGGCATCTAGCTCAGTCGGTAGAGCATCAGCTTGAGGTTTCTAGACCGTAGGATCGAATCCACTCAGTGGACCCGTTCTCAGACTGTCCCACTACTGGTATATCAAAAATGTAGCGGGTTTCCTCTAACACCGTATGTACATCTTTGACACCCAATAACCGATTATTAAAATAAATCAATGTGGTTGTGATGTCGTCAACGAAAATAAACTTTAAAAGACCATGTTATGGTGCCTCGTTTGGTGACTGCTTAAAATATGTTTGACATACATTTATAATATATGAGACAAACAGTTTGGCAATTTGGTACTACTACGTTGTGCATGCATCTGTAAACTTACATTCAATGACATGACAGTTACGCCTTTCATTTCTATTAAAAATGTTGTTATTTATACTGACAAATAATGCATCAATTAAATCCAAGCCCAGTGGTAAAGCTTTCGCTTGTTGCGCGGTCGGTCTGGGATCGATCCCCGTCGGTGGGCCCATAGGGCTATTTCTCGCTCCAGCCAGTGCACCATGACTGGTGTATCAAAGGCCGTGGTATGTGTTATCCTGTCTGTGGGATGGTGCATATAAAAGATCCCTTGCTGCTAATCAAAAAGAGTAGCCCATGAAGTGGCGACAGCAGGTTTCCTCTCTTAATATATGTGTGGTCCTTAACCATATGTCTGACGCCATATAACCGTAAATAAAATGTGTTGAGTGCGTCGTTAAATAAAACATTTCTTTCTTTCAATTAAATCCAGTGTCTGATTTTTCTTTGAAAGTCACATTACAAAACCCAAACATTTGCCGAACTGCTAAACTGTTTTGGCCTTGGTATAATTACAAGATAGTTCTGTTCCAATCTAATTAAAATTAGCTCCACTATTACATGTGGATCTAACAGCAGCCAGTTAGAGTTCATGTCCACCAATCAAAACCTTACTTACAGAATCATGCCAGTGATTTAAAAATAATTTGAAAATATTCCGAATTATCCTGAGGGTATACGATAATATGTTTCATGTGAATTACGAATGCCTTATTTAGACCAGTAGAACTAATTTTAATCAGATTGCTAACAACACTGCGTAGTCTCCAATGTCCAGGTAACATTTCGTCTGTAAATAATAATTTAAATATTGACCAATCACACTTCGCCTTTTATAACGTTATTTGGTAGCATACAAATTCTAAAAATATCGGGCGAATCTATTTTAGTGGCCGCAGTACAGCGAACCATACCAATACGTACGGACTGGTTATCAGTCTTCAATTTTACATTAAAAATTATTTATTTATTTATTAAAAAAAACCTAAATCAGTCTTCACTTTTACATTACAAATTATTTATTTTATAAAATAAAACATGTTTTAAGGCATTCGTATTTCACACGAAACATGTCGTATACCCTCAGGTTTATTCGGAATGTTTTCAAATTATTTTTAAATCACTGGCATGATTCTGCAAGTAAGGTTTTGATTGGTGGACATGAGCTACAACTGGCTGCTGTTAGATCCACATGTAATAATGGAGCTAATTTTAATTAGATTGGTTCTGTTCCTGGCGTCAGTCCGACCAAGTCCCCTCACACTGTAACTACTAGTTCAGTGTCAGTTTCGGAAGGAAGGAAGGAAATGTTTTATTTAACGACGCACTCAACACATTTTATTTACGGTTATATGACGTCGGACATATAATTAGGAACCACACAGATATTGAGAGAGGAAACCCGCTGTCGCTACTTCATGGGCTACTCTTTTCGATTAACAGCAAGGCATCTTTTATATGCACCATCCCACAGACAGGGTAGTGCATAACATGGCCTTTGATATACCAGTCGTGATGCACTAGCTGGAACGAGAAATAGCCCAATGGGCCCACCGACGGGGATCGATCCCAAACCAACCGTACATCGAGCGAGCGCTGTACCAGTAGGCTACGTCCCCCCACCCCCCGATTTCTCTTTGAAAGTCACATTAAAAAAACCCAAACATTTACTGAACTGCTAAACTGTTTTTGTCTTGGTGTAATGACAAGTTAGTTCTGTTCCTGGTGTCAGTCCGACCAAGTCCACAAACACTGTAACTACTAGTTCAGTGTCGGTTTCGGATACACAATATGTTCATTAGTGCAATTGGCATGATTGAGTGTTGTTTGTTTTAATCTCCCTGCCTTATTGATCGGTTCCCGCTTCGATTTCTCTTCCAGTTCTGGACAGTGAACATATTTCTCTGGCCTTTGATTTGTGATTGTGAATCCCGTGGCATCGCGCGTGGCGAAACAGATGGTTATCTGGGTAGCGTGACACTTTTTCTAAATGTCTTTGACTTCCGATATTCGCCGCAAATGGTTTCACTTGATCAAAATCTGAAATTACACGTTTAGCGTAATCTACACCAGCATGCAATAGAATTCTCTCGGAGACCAGGTTCGACCAATGATAAAAAAAAAGAGAGTAAAATGTGTCCCTTTTTTTTTTTTGGCGTTTTAATGATTTTTGTGTGGTACAAGTTAATGCGATCAGTTTATTGGTGACAGTGTTTATAATTAATTGCAATCCGAAATAAATGAAGGGGATAAATTCTTTAAAAAAACACCACAAGAGCACATTGATTTATTAATCATCGGCTATTGGATGTCAAACTTTTGGTAATTCTGACATATAGACTTAGAGAGGAAACCCGCTACATTTTTCATTTAATAGCAAGGGATCTTTTATATGCGTTATCACAAGGTAACTTGGCCCTAATATTTGACACGCAGTAGCCGATGAGTAACAAATCAATGTCCTCTAGTGGTGGCGTTAAACAAAACAAACCTTTTTTAAAATTCTGGTTTTATCCCGTTCTGATGTAGCTATTGCATAAGAAAACCCACAGCGTCACTCTTCCCAACATATTGACGTACAATATTCATACTTTGGTTGGTTTTTGTCTTTTTAAATTTCACTTTTTTAATTATATTTTAAAAATAAAAGCTGCTTAATAAAAGCAGTGCTTAAAACAAGAATGGCCAAGAAAACCATCGATGACGTACAACAATTCTTTTTTCACAGCCTAAAATATTTGCCAGGAATTGATTTGACATCAGTGTGAATGAAAACCCTTGTCAGTTTCCATATTATGGCCTTTTCCGAGCCATTAATTTGATCGGTTTAGATAATTAAATCCTATCAAGTGATATGACGAATGAAACCATTATTGATAGCTACATTTAGTCGCCGTTATCCACACTCTTCTACCAAGGCGGATCCCAGATTTCGTTGGAGTGGTGTGTTTTAAATTTAAAGGGACATACCCTAGTTATTAAACACTAAGGTATATCTTTGACTATTATAGCCGTTTTTGATAACTGAAATCATACTCTACTTAGATTTTTATGGGTTAGATTATCAGTTTCCGTACAATCGAAGTGTCTTTGGTCATCCTGGTGTTTTTATTATCACAAAATGAATTTCTCATATTTTTAAAAACGCACGTGCGTCTGAGAAGTAACAGTTATGGAGTCGAGTTTTAAACTATATTTCGAGGGTATGTTACCATTTCAAAGTCACAGACTCATGTTTCACTCAATTATATCTTTATCCAAATGTGTTTCAGGTTTGTAGATTAACTAAACTTAGTATTAATTTTCACTGGTTGAAACTAGGGCCTGTCCCTTTAATTATAACATAATGTGAATTCGTCAATCTGATTCAAATTAACTCTACTGGTCTACCAGTAGATCTGACAGCAGTGCGTGGACTCCCATGCCCAGGTGACATTTCATCTATAAAATAACAATTTAAATATCGACCAATTACACTTCGTCTTTTATAGCGTTATTCGGGAGTATACAAATTCTAAAAATATCGGGCGAGACTATTTATGCAATAGACGAACTTGTTGGTCTATTTCAATATTAAAAAACAGAGGGAAAAGTGCAGTAATAAACTCTGGATTGTATACTAGTATAAACAGAATTTATAGCTATACCATCACGTTTTTTTGGGGGGGGTTTTCCGTCTTGAAACGAATTTTATATAAAATTTTATATTGAAATTAGTTTCTGGCCTACTTCGTAATTCACCCGAATCATTTCGTATACCCTCGGCATAATCCCGAATGTTTCCAAATTCTTTTCAAATCACTGGCATGGATTTTGCAGGTAAGGTTTTGATTGGTCGAATGAAAGGTCAACTGGACATGAGCTCCAACGGGGTGCTGTTAGATCCACAGGTAATAGTAATTAACCAGTGGAGCTAATTTTAATTAGATTGTGAATTGGTATGACCTTAAATATTATTGTTCTGTAGATAAAAGAGTGTCCACTTAGTTTAGGGACAAGGAGCAACCCTGTTAAAGTTTATTACAGTCCGGGGTTCACAATCTTAAAGAAAAGAAAGAGCACATTGCTTTATTAATTATCGCCTATTCGATGTTAAACATTTGGTAATTTTGACATATTATAGTCTTAGAGAAGAAACCCACTACATTTTGTTTCATTAGTTGCAAGGGATCTTTTATTATGCACCATCACACAGGCATGATAATACATATCACGACCTTTGATATACCAGTCGAGGTGCATTGGCTGGAACGAGAAATAACCCAATGGGCCCACCGACGGGGATCGATCCCAGACCGACCATGCATTAGGAGAACGCTTTACCACTGTAGTAAGATGACGCCTTCTCCACAAGTCGTGTTTCATTCGCAGACAAGGAATATGTGCATGTGCTATATACACTTAACATATCCAGTTAGATACAAGAACACTATCCAGGGGGCACATCTCGGCTATTGGAGCTGTGCAGGACAACAGTTAATAATTAGTTATTAGTGCTTTAAATTGTTATGGAGAAGTCAGTTCTGTGGTCTTATGTTAGGATCAGACTACCAAATGTCAGCAGAAAGTTGGCCAACTCGACGGTTGCGTTGTAATTTCCTCAACTCCCGATTTACAACGGGTGCGCTCAGATTAACAACTAATAGGTTATACGACGAGAATCGAGTTGTAAGAGCGCCCAGACTAGCAACTGGACAGTCGTAGAAGTCGTTACAGCAGAAGAAAGTTGGCCAACGTTTTGCTGGCAGTTGTTAGTCTGACACTAGCATTACAAATTGTCATTAAGCCGTGGGCGGCTCCCAGTAATTGGATCAATTTCATTTCAAATTAGTTTCATGATTATATCCCATTGAGGTTCAAGCACGCTGTCCTGGGCACACACACACACACACACACACACACACACACACACACACACACACACACACACACACACACACACACCTCAGCAACCTGGGATGTCTGTGCAGGACAGGGGTTCATGGTTATTCGTCAGTGGTTAAGGCGCCAGCACAGTACGAGTGCGTCGTACGAGAATAGCCGATTGCGACAAGAAAACATCACGATTTCATCGGTTGCTATGTAAACGGTTATCATCGTACCAGGCCTACGTGTCGCCTAAAGTGGTGGCCGTTAAAATTCGCTCAGCGTGAGAGTCGGTACCAGGATGCGAACTCAGTACCGACCAGCCTTAAACCCTATGGCTTAACCAGTATCCCACGGTGACAACGGGATGTAAATCCAACACCTACCAAGCCTTTAGACCACTTGAGTAAAGTTTGTTTTGTTTAACGACACCATTAGAGCACATTGATTTATTAATCATCGGTTATTGAATGACAAACATTTTGTAAATATGATATACAGTCTTAAAGAGGAAACCCTCTGCATTTGTCCATCAGTAGCAAGGGTATTTTATATGCACCATCCCACTGGCAAGGTAGCACATACCACGGCATTTGATATGCCAGTCGTGGTGCAATTTCTGGAACGAGAAATAACCCAAAGGGCCCACCGACGGGGATCGATCACAGACCGACCGCGCATCTGTCAAGCGACTCTAACAACTACATATATTTATTCTTCCGATTATGGCATACAATCATGCTACATTCACACATCTTTTCTCTGAAACTTATATTATATATATTATGCTTACGTTTATAGTAAGTAAAAACATTGATTGTATTCCCGTGGTTAAGGATTGGACACAATCTGTCTATTATTACCTTTTTACTTTTTATTAGCGATGTTCCAATGATCGATTGTAATCGAAACATGTCCGATTATGCTCTACCGATGTGATGATCGATTGTAAAACCCATAATCGATTATCGCGAAAAATCTTGATTAACTTTTCCTTCAGTTTAGATGATGGCTTTGATGTAAATATATTGGGATTGGTTTATGTTTTCATGTGCACATAAAGGGAAAAATGAATGAATGTTTAACGACACCCAGCACAAAACTACACATCGGCTATTGAGTTATCAAGGGAAGAAATGTATTAAATAGTTATTAAAGGTAAAATTAGCGATTTGTGGGGTCTTATCTCGATGAACACAAGAATAGATGCATGGTGTTTATTAATCAAATCCTTCTTATGTTCATATAATTCTAACCGATTGTGTAATCGAAAGTTGATCGGTTGGTGTAAACCGATTATAGCCGATGATCGATGATGAAATTCCAACCGATTCCCAAATCTACATTTTTTATTTAGATTTCTGATCTTGGTATTTTTTTCAGAAATTCATGAAAACAAACTCCTATCTATAATAATTGTAACAGTTGCATTTAACACCACATTTTTGTCAATATAAAAGCCAGAAAGGATATTTTTTTATTGAACGCGAGTTTCCAAAATTACTTTTACATGTTAGGTTTTGCCAGGAGTTGTCAAAAAGGTTGCCGCTAATCGTCCTGGGCGCGGATATGAAATTACAACCACCAGCTGATATTGACATTATATGAAATAAATCAATCCTGTCGTATTTTGTACACACAATAAAACGGGAAATTTAATACTCAGTTAAAAGTTGCTATTGATTAGTCTAGGAGAACCGGAGTAAAAATATCTCCACATGATCATAAAAACACTTTCCAGACGATAGAATTCAACGACGACGTTGTACGACTGATATCGACATTTTGCTACCACGTCTTGAAGGTCTCTGTAAAGGGATCAATCGCATCTGTTCGGCTTTCTGTTTGTTTGTCTGTATGTCTGTCTGTCTGTCAGTCTATCTGTTGGCTTGCAGAAACACACACCATCTCACCCACTCACATACATACCATCGACCCACCCATCTTATCATAGAATATCATAAAACATCTTATTATATAACATTTAGTGAAATATCTTAAAATATCAGTGAAATAAAAGTGTTATCAGTCACTCAATGACGATAACACATTTTAGAGTGAAAATCTCACTGTAGAAAGTGTTATCTTCACTGTAAGAAAGCCGGAACTATTTTGCTGTTGGCATTTTAAAAGTTAAGGTAAGTTGCCAAAAGTTATATAATAAATAGAAAATTTCTTTTTTATGCGACTCGTGAGATACGATTGCAAACTTCACTCGATGCGATATAAATCATATTTGACAAAAACCATGAAATATCCTCTATATGCCATATCATATCATATAAAATATATCATATATAACATATGATATTAAAATAATTTTCTGTACAATGAGTTCTAAGGCCATTCAAATGGTCTTTCAATCCTTTTGCGTGTTTCGTGAAGAGTTAAAAACTAAATGAAATGAAAAAAAATATCATTGGCTTTTCTTCAAATACATTTTTAAAAACCATTAAGATATTTCTACATTCATTTAGCTCCAATTTCAGTCTTCTCCAGTTCTTAAGTGGTCGCGAATGTGACATTTGATACAAAGATCTTCATTGAATGATCTGCTCAGTCGTCGAGGGATTAAAGTTTTTAAAGCGAAAATAAATTTACATGCAAAACGGATCTAAGAGTCTTTGCTTGAGTGTTATCTGGAGTGATTATAATGCAATCTTTATCCGATATCAATTCCATCGTTAGTCGTTATTCAACGTGGATCGACTATGTTCTCTTTCCAGAAATGGTGATAATCGCCGATAATTTGACATGTGGCGACACACGGGGAGGCGGGTATTTGATCAGGACGCTTTACAAATGTGAGCGCTATCTCCGATCGATCAGCAGTTTTGAAAAGTAAAGTTCGTTTTGTTTAACGACACAACTAGAGCACATTTATTAATCATCGGCTATTGGATGTCAAACATTTGGTAATTCTGACATATAAGTCTTAGAGAGGACACATTTTTACATTAGTAACAAAGGATCATATATAATAATTATGTACCATTCCACAGACAGGACAGCACATACCACGGACTTTGATATACCAGTCGTGGTGCACCAGCTGGAACGAGAAATAGCCGACCGCTCACCTAGCGAGCACTTTACTACTGGGCTACGTCCCGCCCCCCCCCCCCACCCCCCCCCAAGCAGGTTCATAAATGCAATTAACCCGAGTACTCTGACTGTAAGAGAGCTAGACGGATATTTGGACGGTTATGACGTCATAACTGTCCAAATGTCCAACTAGCTCTCTTACAGTCAGAAAACTCGGACTAAAATGCAATGTGTTTCTTTCAGGTATAAAATGACTACATTTCAAGAAAAAAAAAAAAAAAAAAAAAAAAAAAAAGAGCACGGCGGATCATTTGTGTAACCCACTACTTGAATAAATGATCTTTGTATTTGATCATGTAACACATCACACCGCATCGCACCACGCCACATCGCACCACGCTATATCACACTATTCTTCGCCACAACATACCACAACATACTACAACACACCGCACCGCAAACTATTTAAGCTAAGGTAACGAAAAACAAATATGGTTTGACCTTTAACAATTTAACAAAGTGTTTCTGGTGGATTTTAGTGAGATGAGCTGCAGTGATAAACATCACAATTTGATAGAAATCAACCAACCGGAAAGCCATAAAAGTAGGTCAAATACAATATATTTTTTTTTAATTCCAACATATCCACATCAAATTACTTTTTTTTTTTTCTTTTTTTTTTTCAGCGCACCACACCGAACCGAACCGCACTGCATCACACCGCAATAAACCACACAGCACCGCACTGTACTACTCCGGACTGCACCGTATCACACCCCACAGCACCACACTACACAACACCGCACTGTACGTTACTGCACCGCACTGTACCATACCACACCACACTACACAACACCACATCGTGCATCATGATACCGTACCGCACTGTACCACACCGCAAACCAATACACAGCACCGCACTATACCACACCACACTACACAGCACCGCACGATACCGCACCGCACTGTACCACACCACACTGCACAGCGCCGTACAGCACGATACCGTATCGCACTGTACCACACCGCACCACACTACACAGCACTGCACGATACCGCACCGCACTATACCACACCACACTACACAGCACCGCACGATACCGCACCGCACTGTACCACACCACACTACACAGCACGACACCGTACCGCACTGCACCACACCGAACCGCAGTACACAGCACCACATGGTACCGCACCGCACTATACCATACTACACAGCACTACACAGCACTACACCGTACCGCACTGCACCATACTGAACCGCACTACACAATACCGCACCGCACTATACCACACCACACTACATGGAACCGCATCGTACAGCACGATACCGTACCGTATTGCACCACACCGAACCGCACAGTACCGAACCAAAGCATACCACAGAGCACTACACTATTTATAAAGTACAACATACACTCTGAAATTTTAACATAAACTTCATATTTTTTAATATATATATCTATTTTGCAAGCTCATTAGGTGATTTGATACTAGCACAACCTTTTTTATAATATAATATTAAAGCGTATATATTTTTAGTTCATCAATAAGTACAAGATTTAACATTCAAGTCGAAGGTGCCATAAATAAGTTAGATTTAAACCAGTATTGTTGATTACACCGGTTACCTCTAACCCAGAGGTAATATATCACACGCGTGTAGACATCAGGCTTCGAGAGGAAAATAGATAACACTTCTTTATCATTTCCATCATCGTATAGATTTTTAAGAGAACATTTATTTCAGGCGATTAGAGTGATGGGTCACAGGAACGGACCTCGACTTCCAAATTCAAAAAGGGCCGCAGTATCGATGGCCTATATAAAATGTTCTCTCTCTTTTTTTTCCTGTCTGTTTGGTTTTGTCACTCACTCACTCACTCTCTCTCTCCTTCTCCCTCTCTGTCCCTCTCCCTCTCTGTCCCTCTCTCTCTCTCTCTCTCTCTCTCTCTCTTTTCTCTCTCTCTCCTTGTCACTCTCTCTCCTTGTCACTCTCCGTCTCTGTCTCGTCTTTCTGTGTGTCTCTCTCTCTCTCTCTGTCTCTCTCTCTCTCTCTCTCTCTCTCTCTCTCTCTCTCTCTCTCTCTCTCTCTCTCTCTCTCTCTCTCTCTCTCTCTCTCTACCCCCCCCCCCCACGAGTTACATCTAATACTGTGCTTATCGTGTTTATTTTTAAGAAGTGTCAAAGAATTCAAATATATTTTCATATTACAACATTACAGCAAATCATTAGTAATAGTAACCATTATTCATGCGATTTTCACATGCTTATCCAATACTCATCCTTTGAAACCCTATATTAAGGAATGCAGTAAATTACAATTTGAATATTATTGCATCGTGTGCAGTCTATAATGCTTAATTATTGTCTTGCATGTTATAAAACGACATCAGCAATCAAATATTACTGTATCTGAGTTTTGTCTTAGTGAAAATAATGTCTTGATTTATTGTCACTTTTACGGTATTGAATGTTAGTACATAAAGATTGATCATAAACTTTATTATGATAAAGTGTTAACTTCCATCTTTCATTATTTCATATATACATGCATTTCACTTTGTTTGATTTATTTCATTTTTAAATCATGTAATTGTACTTTCTCAAAGACGTGCTATGTGCTGTTTGTGGGATGGTGCATATAAAAGATCCCTTACTGCTAAGAAAAAATGTAGTTATTTTCCACTAGGACTACCCGTCATTCTTCCCATGGAAAAAACAAAGGAATGTTCTGGCGACACTTTAGGCTGTGAGAGGAAACCTGCCTTAAGCTCAGCAAGCGAATGTTTTGCTAATGTTCGCGAACTATTTGATTGGTTCCCGACGTGGCCATATGGTTTTCTGTGAAGCGCATAAACCAGTGTAGCAGACGTTAGCGACAAGCGGTTGACTGAACTTACCCCCGATGCCGCCACAAAAGCTACTGTTACCAAACATACCAACAAGGAACCTTTTAACATGTACCTTCCCACCGACAGGACAGCACATCCCTCGGCCCTTTTTATACCGGGGGCACTAGATGGCACGGGTGTTTGTCTGTTATCTGAGCCTGGTGCGCTCCACAACTATATAGTGTTAAAGTGTGTTGTTCAACGACACCACTAGAGCACACTGTTTTATTCATCATCGGCTAATGGATGTCAAACATGTGGTAATTTTGACACAGTCATAGAGAGGAAACCTGCTACATTTTTCCAAAAGTAGCATGGGATCTTTTGTATGCACCATCCCACAGACAGGATAGGACATGCCACGGCCTTTGTCATATACCAGTCGTGGTGCACTGGCTGGAACGAGAAATAGCCCAATTGGCCGACCAACGGGGATCGATCCTAGACCGACCACGCATTAGGCGAGCGCTTTACCACTGGGCATGATTGAATAGATGGATGGATGAATGGATGGATGAATGGATGAATGGATGGATGGATGAATGTGGGTTGGATTGATATATGAATAGATGGATGGATGAATCAATGTATGGATGGGTATGTCGATGGATGGAAGGATGGATGGATGGAAGGAAGAAAAAGAAGTTTATTTTATTTAACAACACCACTAGAGCACATTGATTTATTCATCATCGGCTATTGGATGTCAAAGCTTTGGTAATTTTGACATATAATCTAAGAGAGGAAACCCGCTACATTTTCTCATTAGTAGCAAGGGATCTTTTATATGCACCGTCCCACACAGGATAGCACATACCACGGCCTTTGATATACCAGTCATGGTGCACTGGTTGGAAAGAGAAATAGCCCAATGGGCCCACCGACGGAGATCCATCCCAGACCGATCGGGCATCAAGCGAACGCTTTTACCACTGGGTTACGTCCCGCCCCGGATGGATGGATGGATGGATGGATGGATAGTTAGTTGGGTGGATGGTTTGGTGGGTGGGTGGATGAGTAGTGGATGAACGGACGTACGAATTGATGTGTCTATTGTCGCGTGGTTGGTTGGTTGGATGAATGGATGGATGAGTGGGTGGGTGGGTGAATGAACGGACATACGGACGGACGGGTCGATGGCTAGATAGATGGATGGATAAATGAATGGTTGGTTAGTCGGTTGGTTGGTTGGCTGGTTGGATAAATGGATGGATGAATGAATGATGGATGGATGCATGGGTGGCCGGATGGGTGGGTGTCTGTCTGTCTGTCTGTTTGTCTTATGAACTTCAGAATAATGCTTCATCAACAGACTAAATTATATCATTAAGTTTCAAAAAACCTAATCAGTTTCCTTTGAAAAGCGACTCACAAATGTTCGATTACAGTCATGCCATTACCCAACTAATAGTTTTTCCTATCTGAAATTAGCAATAAATACACATCAAATGTAATCAATCTCCTGGAAATAAACAAATGTAAGGTCAGGCCACGGGACGTCTTCGAATTAATTATCTTGTATCGTGCCGCGCGAACATACACCGCTACTCGTTGAACTGTCGGTTTCAGGAAGAAACAAAACATCATTTACATTAAAAGGATAATTTCAATTCCTGATACGGAATAGAGGTGAACACTGGCTCTTTTTTCTTAGGTCGGGTTTTTCTATTCTAACTGTAATGATTAACTTGTTGGAAAAAACCCCAGACACGAAGGTTAAAGCGCTGCAAGACATGCAGGCATTTGCTTCCTAGTAATCAATTTGAAGACGATTACTCAACCATTTTATTCCTGAGATGACGTGCCCAGTAAAATAGATTGAGCGTCGATCAACACTTCTTGTAGTTCGGCCAGTTTTCTCAGAAAAAAAACAAAACAAAATCTTGTTTGGCTAAATATATACTCGACGTTGGTCGAAAGAAAACGTTTGAAACAGAGAATACTATGTAAGTGGGCTTTAGATTTCATTTATCTTATGAGTTGTTTTAAACATAAGCGTACGAGATGGGGGGGGGGGGGGGGGGGGGGGGGAGGAGGGCAACTGCTCCACTCCCTATCCCCAGTGCTTGAGCCAAACCTCAAATTCGGTCAAAAATTATACAGATATTCGGGCAAAATATGCTAACCTGAGACCTTTTTACCATGTATTTCCATCATTCTACCCTCAAAATTAGTTGTAATCCATGTAAAAATGCGTAGTGATTCGTTTGCAACCCTATATAGCTGTTTTGGTGGTAATGCTAATATTGTTAAATGATTTGTTTCAGATTCTGGCATTTTCGTTTAATTTGGGCAAAAGCCAGTCTGCCCCCCCCCCCCCCACTCCCCTTTCAAAAATGGAAGCCCGTACGCCTATGGTTTTAAAACGTGTCTAAGTAGCGAAAACGAGCTGGATGCGATTTTAAACAACAAGTAATATCAATGGAATTTAACGTACCCGTCATAAGTATCAGTGATTCCCCTAGGGGCCATTCGGGTGGTGGTGATGGTGATAATGGGGTAGGGAAGTGATTTCCCATTACACATGTAAATAAATATTAAATACCAATTTATAAGTACTTAACAAAGCAATGAATGAATGAATGTTTAACGACACCCCAGCACGAAAAATACATCGGCTATTGGGTGTCAAACTATGGTAATGCAAACAAAGTGATGATCAACATCAATATAAGAATTCAAGATTTAAATAAAAACAGTGTAACGAACTGTGTAAAAATGCAAATATCACAGATAGATACTGACTTTTACTCAAAATTTAAATTTTGTGCTGTATTGGCCATTCTCAAAGAGAATGTTACACCCCTGCACCACGGTGAGGTTACAGCACGCGCAGGGGCTTAACAAAGCATGCAAATAAAAGACAATAACACTGATGTGTACTCCAGAAAGCATCTAAAAGCAATTGTATTTTTAAAAATGTACGAAAGTGCACATCAGCGAGTCCTTTGTACTAATTTACAGTAGTCAAAGGCGGATCCAAATGTTTACGGGGAAGCATGCCAACCATTTTCGCACTCTACGGGGCCTCAGATTACGTCAAACATTTTTGCCAATCTGGGGGAAACACTGTATTAAGTAGAAATCGATTCTGGTAGTGTTAATTTCAGTGGGCGATTTTGCTGTGACTTCTAAGTTATGACCATTGGTAGATGTCTGTAAATCAATCTCCTACATGTATTCCATCAAAAAAAAAAAAAAAAAACCCACTCTAAGTACTCGCGACTTCGGGATTACATCTTTTGACAAGTTACATTATTTCCATAGTATTTCTTGACACTTAATATCTCTTACCGAACTAAAATCAATACTTATTAACATCCTTTATAAGATAAAGAAAATGTGTCCATCAAAAGAGTGTCTGCCTTATAAATCCAGTACACTCTATTGCGTTTCTTTCAAATTGGCTTTGAGAAATCTGCTCAGCGTTTCATATCGATGCACGCATTGGGTTAAATAACTAGCGGCTGTATCCATGCAGTATGTTAATATTTAATGTTTATTTCTTTCCATTGTATCGGGAACGTGTGCCGTGCACGTTACACTTAATTTACCTGTTGTGCTGAAATCTGCCATAATTCATCGAGACGTCTTGGCCATGCCGCGCGTATTCATGAGTAATTCCGTAATAATTAGAAAACCTCATTTAACATTTATATTAACATTCGGGAGAATGCAGCGCTACGCAACTCATTGCAGTTAGAAAGCACGTATTCAATTAAAGAGAAAAAAGATTCATCAAATATTAATTCGTTCAGTATTAAGAAAACAGTAAATTAGCATGTTTATCAATAGCTTTGGGTATAAATTTGCAACAACCATTTAACCTTTTGATCCATGTTTTGAAATATGTTTCGTGTTAATTAAGAAAAGGATTCGAGTTAAACGTTTGCACTGAATTTTTTAGTGCAATGATGTGTCTAGTATATAAGAGTTAAACATTTGCCAAGGCTTGGTAATGAATTAATTAAGAAATTAGATATATTACAGCGAGTTCAGGTGCAAAAAATATATATATAATATTCAACAACAAGAGCGAAAACAATACGAAGGAATGGAAAGGAGAGAAAACAAAACGAAACGAAAAGGAAAAGACAAAAAGAAAAAGAAGCGAAGAAAGAACAGAGAGGGCAGAGGAAAGGACAAAATGGGATGAATGTCGCTGTAATGTTTATTTAAGTCTAGACTGTTGCGAGTGAAGTTTCGGGGGGGGGGGGGGGGGGGGGGGGGGTGAGTGGGTAGAGTGATGTTCCCCAAAAAACAATACCTACCAAACCCTCCACCCACACCCCATCCCCCAAGCACACGCGTCTGGTTTGGCAAGTACTTTTTGTCAAATTGAATCTTTTTTTAATGTTTGGTTGACACCTCCATACACTTTAAAATACGGCTGTTTGCTGTCTAACGTACATATCTATTTTCATATTTATTCTAAAAAGTGATATAGGAAACTTACTCCCGCAACATAGGCTACTCCTACCAGAAATGTTTTATTTAACGACGTACTCAACACATTTTATTTATGGTTATATGGTATCAGACATATGGTTAAGGACCACACAGATATTGAGAGAGGAAACCCGCTGTCGCCACTTCATGGGCTACTCTTTTCGATTATCAGCAAGGGATCTTTTATATTCACCATCCCACAGACAGGATAGCACATACCACGGCCTTTGATATACCAGTCAGAGAAATAGCCCAATGGGCCCAGCAACGGGGATCGATTCCAGACCGACCGCGCATCAAGCGAGCGCTATACCATTGAGTTACGTCCCACCCCTCCTATCGAGCATGCACATAAGCAGGACACTGCGTACCAGAGCCTTCGGTGTACCAGTCGTGATGCACTGGCTGCGATAGGAGAGGAACAGAACAGAAAAGGAAGAAAGAGAAAATAAAATAAATGTCGACAGAGATACAATACGCATAGTGAATAATGAGTAAAAAGTTTGTTTTATTTAACGACACCACTAGAACACATTGATTTTTTTTTTATCTTATCATCGGCCATTGGACGTCAAACATATGGTCATTCTGACACTGTTTTTTAGAGGAAACCCTCTGTCGCCACATAGGCTTCTCTTTTACGACAGGCAGCAAGGGATCTTTTATTTGCGCTTCCCACAGGCAGGATAGCACAGACCATGGCCTTTGTTGAACCAGTTATGGATCACTGGTCGGTACAAGTGGTTTACACCTACCCATTGAGCCTTGCGGAGCACTCACTTGGTCAATTGGCCCGGATTATATATTTATTACTTTATTTTTTGTTTATAATACTGTGTTCATGAGCCACAACTACAGTGGACTGTGATGAACTCTCACCCGGTTTGAACTGTAAAACGAATCAAATAGTTATCCACTAGTCCATCTATAGTCCTTCCCACAACTCAGATTCTTTCCTCAACAAGATAGCCAGTTGAACTTATATTTTCACCTATTTTAAAAGTAAAGTTTGTTTTATTTAACGACGCCACTAGAGCACATTGATTTTTTTTATCTTATCATCGGCTATTGCACGTCAAACACATGGTCATTCTGACACTGGGTTTTTTAGAGGAAACCCGCTGTCGCCACATAGGCTACTTTTTTTACGACAGGCAGCAAGGGATCCTTTGTTTGCGCTTCCCACAGGCAGGATAGCACAAACCATGGAATTTGTTGAACCAGTTATGGATCACTGGTCGGTGCACCTACCCATTGAGCCTTGCGGAGCACTCACTCAGGGTTTGGAGTCGGTATCTGGATTAAAAATTCCATGCCTCGACTGGGATCCGAACTCAGTACCTACCAGCCTGTAGACCGATGGCCTAACCACGACGCCGGTAGTGAATAATGAATGCATTTTAACAATATTAGGGTAACTCCATCCGTCTATATGGGGGCGGGACGTATTCCAGCGGTAAAGCGCTCGCCTGGCGCGCGATCGGACTAGGATCGATCCGCACTGGTGAGCTGATAAGGCTATTTTTTTTTCCACCCAGTTCTGTACATATACAACTGATGTAAGAAAGGCCGTGATATGCACTACCATGTGTGTGGGTTGGTGCATATAGGCCTAATTTCATTTCATTTCAACTTAGTTGCGTGCTTATATCCGATTAAAGGGACATACCCTAGTTTTTAATCACTAAGGCATATGTTTTACTATTAGAGCCGTTTTTGATAACTGAAATCATACTTTACTTAAATTTTATTGTTTAGATTATCCATTTTCGTACATTCGAAGTGTTTTTGGTCATCCCGGTGTTTTAATGTCACAAAATGCATTTCTCATATTTTTTAAAACGCACGTGCGTCTGAGAAGTAACAGTTATGGAGTCTACTTTTAGTCTATTTTTAGAGGGTAATTCACCATTTCAAAGTCACAGACTCATGTTTCACTCATTTGTAACTGTATCCAACTTTGTTATAGGTTTGTAGATTAACTAAAGTTAGTGTTAATTTTCACGGGTTGAAACGAGGGTCTGTCCCTTTAAGGTTTAAACAAGCTGTCCTGGGTACACACCTCAGCTATATGGGCTGTGTGTCCAGGACAGTGGGTTAGTTATTGGTGATTAGTGAGAGAGAAGAAGGTGTAGTGGTCTTACACCTACTTACCCATCGAGTTAAAATTCGCTCTTGGTGGGAGCCGGTACCGATCTGTCCGATGGCTTAACCACGACACCACCGAGGCCAGTGGTGCATACAAAAGATCCCTTGCTACTGATGGACAAAATGAATAGCTCATGCCGTGGTTATAATTTCTTTCTTTCTTTCTTTCTTTCTTTCTTTCCATCCGCAGAGATAAGATGCATTGTTGTTGGGGCGGGACGTAGCCCAGTGTTAAAGCGCTCGTTTGATGCGCGGTCGGTTTGGGATCGAGCCCCGTCGGTGGGCCCATTGGGTTATGTCTCGTTCCAGCCAATGCACTACGAGTGTTATACCAAAAGCCGTGGTATGTGTTATTCTGTCTGTGAGAATGTACATATGAAAGATACCTCACTACTAATCGAAGACAATGTAGCGGGTTTCCTCTCTGAGACTGTATGTCGAAATTTCCAAAGGTTTGACAACAAATAGACGGTGATTAATAAACCAATGTGCTCTAGTGGTGTCGTTAAACAAAAACAAACTTTAACTTTAACACCTGTTGACTGTAAATGTTGTCATCCTCTCACGCATAATTATATGGTACTCCAACATATATGCATATGAACTAAGGCCCATGGAAATGCTAAGAGCTGGGCGGTACACCGTATATACCGTCACCGGCAGGATTGATGATGCAAAAAATATTAAGTACTTAAACAATATTCGTGCGCTGAACAATCAGCCAGTTCTTTTACTCCCGAAGATAGCGATTTTTTGCATGCTTGAGAGGTCCCCTAAATCACCCTCCATATTTGGTGAGGGGATAACCTGGGCCATCTTAAAAACCTGGGTGGACATTCTGATTCCTGACCTTATATACAAAATTAACATGATGAAAAAGTGACCAAAAATGGGGTTGGGGAAATTAAATTTGACATAACTTTACAAAACAAACTTTAACTTTAACACCTGTTGACTGTAAATGTTGTCATCCTCTCACGCATAATTATATGGTACTCCAACCTATATGCATATGAACTAAGGCCCATGGAAATGCTAAGAGCTGGGCGGTACACCGTATATACCGTTCGGTATCGGTATTATGTCAATACCGATTTACCGTACCGAGCAAAGTTCAAAATACCGAAATTTCGGTATTGAAAAATATTTTCCGGAAGCACTAATAATATATCTGACGAACGCAAACTGGGTTGGTATAAATCAGACGAGAGCCTTATGTATGAAATTTAATTGTATTTAGATAAAATTAGCGGGTGAGTCATAGCACAGGCATGCATTTAAAACCGAGTATACCGAAAATAGGGCTCGATATCGGTATCGTGTCAATACCGAATACCGTACCGATACCGAGGTAAATCACCTCCAAAATACCGATATCGATACCGAACCTCAAATTTCAATACCGCCCAGCTCTAGTAATGATACAAATGAACTCGAGATTACAACAATTAAAGCTACGTGGGAGTACCATATATGTTGGTATTCTTACACATATCCAGTAAACTAAAGCTGGCGATGGAAAAGGGGGTAGGTGGGGATGGGGTAATTTTGAAGTTTTTAAATATTGTCATAACTGGCAGGGGCGGATGCAGGAATTTTCAAGGTGGTGTGTGCAACGCTTAAAAAGGACATCTATAGTATTCAAAAGTAAGCTAGTATTGTATTATTTGTATAGTAATAATCCACAGAAATATTAAGCTAAACATTGTAAACATATTCCTTGCCAAAAAAACAATAATTGCATTATTTTCATCTGCTAATATATACACACTGGATTTTTCAGGACACTTCGAATTTTGGAGGGGGTGGGTGCCCCTCCAGCACACTCCTCTTGAATCCACATTTGCAACAAACTGAAATGAATTAACCTAGCGAACATTTCTTGTATTCTTTATTAATATGTATTAGCAACTGTATTATTTGCTCCTAATATACATCTCACAATATATTTACAAAGCTTAACTATTAATGACGTAATTGTACATGAGTGTGTGTTTTTACAGTAACAAATATTGTTCTCAAATTGTTGTACAGAATATTGTGTTTTCAACATGTCTTTCTTAGTTAAAATTAAATGTTAAATGTATCAGTATAGTTTTTGATCACTTATGTTGTAAGGTGGTGAATTAGGAGTCTCCAATCCTAACATTACCAATTTATTTTGGGGCAATAAAAATAAATAAATGTATATAAATGTGTGTGTGTATGTGTGTGTTTGAGATAGAGAGAGAGAGAGAGAGAGAGAGAGAGAGAGAGAGAGAGAGAGAGAGAGAGAGAGAGAGAGAGAGAGAGTGTTTGTCTGTACAGTATGTATGTTGTATGTATATATATGTATATATGTATATATATATATGTATGTATGTATGTATGTATGTATGTATGTATGTATAATATTAAGCGAGCTTGCCTGTCATACCATTTTTATGAAATAAGTGAATAGTTTTGGTATCTGACGAGCGAAAGCGAGTCAGATACCAACACTGTTCACGAGATTCATAAAAATGGTACGACAGGCAAGCTAGTTTAGTGTTTTATTTATTACAAACCAACTGCAAAGCAGTCGATACCTACTACACGTTATTTCTACGAATTGGCGCAGCATGTGATCTACGTCACGCCAATATTACACTAGTTAGATATTGAGCGATTGTTATGACATGAGCAATATCTTGCACTGGTGTGTAATATATATATATATATATATATATATATATATATGTATGTATATATATTGGCGTAGCCGTGGGGGAGGGGGGGGCATAGGGGCAATACCCGCCAATAACCCCTCCACCCACCCACCCCCAACATATTTCATATGTACTTGTCGCCCCATAACACGACGCATTGACAGTGTAGGTTCCTACTCCCAATATTGGTCCCCATATAAAATACTGGCTAGCCAATGCCTATGCACCCCACCTCCTACTTAATTGGTTTTGAATAAAAAATAAAAGAAAGAAAGAATCAATCACTTACCTTTATTGATACAGTATATCCACTCAGAATTTGCAGGAATTATTGGAACAGAACAGCACAGTAGTTAGATGGCATCATTAGGTAGTATTAGATCATGTACAGATATTTTTATATTTAAAATAAATATGATTATAAATGTAAAAAAGCGATCTTTTCGAACATTTTCTGATGTAAAACTATATTCAGACGAATGTGCGTTGTATCGCTTTGACATCAATAAGCATATTAACACGTAAAAGTATTGTTGACGTCATGTCAACATGGTCAAAGGAATGTTAATGGATTTACGGTAACGTCTTCGGCAATTTTCGTAATATCGAAAAACGTCAAGCGCACATTCAGCACCCTTCCGCTGGATCGGCGCCTGGCAGATAATAAAAGTAGCACACAATTATGCGCAGTAATAATCCGTCACCGGCAGGATTGATGATGCAAAAAATATTAAGTACTTAAACAATATTCGTGCGCTGAACTAGCAGCCAGTTCTTTTACTCCCGAAGATAGCGACTTTTTGCATGCTTGAGAGGTCCCCTAAATCACCCTCCATATTTGGTGAGGGGATAACCTGGGCCATCTTAAAAACCTGGGTGGACATTCTGATTCCTGACCTTATATACAAAATTAACATGATGAAAAAGTGACCAAAAATGGGGTTGGGGAAATTAAATTTGACATAACTTGGCGAAATATCAATATATCATAGCATTTTACACACAAACATGAAGCTTGTAGTATCCCCTATAAAATAAAATAAAGACATTTTAGATCGGATAATTTTTAAGGTCAACAGAAGTCAAATTATGACGTCATTAGGGTACTACCTTTAAATCAAAACAACAATAATAATAATAATAATTGTAATGGACCCTCAAAAGCTCAGAATAAACATAGGCATTGTTTATTTAGTTTTTCTGCAAGACGACATCCAAGGTAATTTTTTAAAATCATAACCCTTGAAAAATGTAACATATTAACCCCTAAGATAGTATTTGAACTTTTGACCAAACGCTAAACATTAATAGATTTTCGGTTAAAAGTCAATAACTCCACAGACCTTGCAATAATACAGGGCCGTACCCTCCGGGGGGGGGGGCAGGGGGGCAGCCCCCCCCCCCCCCGAGAATCTTGTTTTTTTTTTTTAGTAATTCATGTCAGGAAATCATGCCCCGGACTTCTAAAAGGTTCCGCGTTATTGGACAAGTCACAATTTGTTTTATATATAAAAAGTAGTGACCCACCCCCCCCCCCCCCCCAAATAGGATTTTGATCAGGGTACGGCCCTGAAAAGGTCAAGATTTAATCTTTATAGTATGTTAAAAATTATTTATAAAATTTAGTGCCCCCCCATGGATTTTGGTCAGGGTACGGCCCTGTAATAATGTTCCATTCGGTAAATATCATCATTTTTGCTAGTGAATATATGTCATTTACTACCCACCGGCCTGACAGCAACTTCTGAAAAGTTTTATGATGCCATCTTCCAATTCGAATCTAAAGAACCTGATGTCATACATAGTACCATCAGTACAGTGCAACTGTTGGTAGGTTCCTTAGAACACTTTATATATGACCATTTAATGCACGGCTTGTTGGGGGTAGATCAATGATAGTTTTCTTGTTATGGTGGAAAAGAAACTACCTCAGTTTATTCAAAGAATTGCACAATGATCCAAATTTGAACAGTCCAAATCAATAATATCTGAAAGAATATTTCAGGATTCGACTAAAGACTTTGATCTGGACTTGGTAGAACAGATCAAAGATAGTATTCAGAACAGATCTATGACAGTTCTCCTGTTATGGCGGGGAAAAACCCCCCAAGTAAGGTGAGGTCATAGGGTTTTACATGCACGCCTGTCCTGGGCACAGGTGCCAGCCTTGGGAAGAAAATACCGTAGTTCATCCAGTTAACTACTTGATGATCCAGGTTTGAACACGTGCTCAAGAAGCTGTTTTACCAAGTCCAGATCAGTACTACCAAAGTAATTAAAAGTCCATTTAAAAATTTGCCTTTAGCCGGTTAAAGGGACATTCCTGAGTTTGCTGCACTTTTTAAGATGTTATCAACTAACAGAGAATTTTTAATGATTGAAATTACATATCAAATATATTTTTCTGCATAAAATATTAGTAGCTGTATATTAAATGTGTTTCTGGTCGTTATAATATTTGTAATAGGATAAATTTCATTTTATTTCCTAAAAAAAAAAAAATTTCATCCATACGAAATTATTTTAACAGAGAATCCAGTTTATGTTTCTTACAAATATTAAGATGACCAGAAACATATTGAATATACAGACACTGATATTCTAAACAAGAAAATACATTTAATATGTAAGTTTACTCGTAGGAATATTTTATTAGTCGGAAACATCTTACAATGCAACAAACTCGGGAATGTCCCTTTACATGCACAAATATCTGACATAACTTGGTAAGACATGGACCGGAATGTACCTGGTTGTACTCCCAACAAAGTTATTTCAGTACAATACTATAAGGCTAACACAAGGACATATGGATCATTGGATAGCAACTCTATCCTGGTTCAACCACAATTAACTACATGGAAGTCATGAGGAATGAGATGCTTCTTCAATATCTATGTCAATATGTAATGCCATGGAATTGGTGTTATTCAATATGGCCATGCATTGTTCTAAACTGGACTCCCTGGAAAAAAGACATTTCCACTAATCACTGTATCTGTGTTGGTGATGGAGGTTTTCTTAATGAAATTCCGACATTAACTTCTGTAGTTTGTCTTTTTTGCTGGATGATTCCCATTAAATCATTCATATCAATGGGTGCACATCCAGTGAAAAGTGCACTGTACCATAAACTGATTTAGGGAACCTCCCATGCATGCAAACCATCCCCAGCTCCAGGAGTTTCTTTAATACATCAAGCCAAAGTGAAAAGATTTGATTTTGTTGCAACCAGTGCCACACGAAAGGCATATCATAGGCCATGGTATGTGGTATCTTGCTTATTAGAAAATGCCTATAAAAGATTCCATTCTGCTTTATCGGTATGAGCAACCTGTGGCTGTAGCTGATTTTAACTCTTTCCTCTGTCTGTGTTGGACACCAAATAGCCGAATTTTAAAATGTCCTGAGGTGTCAAACATTGGTAATTTTGACATATAATCTTACAGAGAAGGCTTGCTACATGTGTTTTCATTAGTAGCAAGCCCAAGAAAAAAGTTTTTGTTTAATGACACCACTAGAGCACATTGATCAATTAATCATCAGCTATTGGATGTCAAACATTTTGTAATTCAGACTCGTAGTCATCAAAGGAAACCTGTTACATTTTTCCAAATGCAGGAAGGGATCTTTTATATGCACTTTCCCACAGACAGGAAAGCACATACCACAGCCTTTGACCAGTTGTGGTGCACTGGTTGGAATGAAAAAAAAAACCCCAATCAGTTGAATAGATTAACAGAGGTGGTTCACAGAATCAATCCTGCGACACAAGCACCTCAGGCGAACACTCAACCGACTGAGCTAGATCCCACCCCTTCTCTACGATCACTTCTCTTTGGTCAGTAGTTACAACACAAGTATGAATTATATTTGTCATGGTTTTATTTCTTTTGACTTGCATGTCCCTCACTGGAACCTGATGAACTGGAGACACTAATGATGTTAAAAGACTTCGGTTCGTGTAGCTGGGCTTTCTGACAAGCTTCCTTTTCTATGCTGGTGTTGATAGTTCTTGACAGACCCTGCAACACAAGAATCAACAACGAGCTCAATAACATAACTCAATATGTACCACAAAAGCTATGACCACATGACATTTACACGTGTATGCATGATGGTTTTCAGAAGGAATGGTCAGTGTGGTTTCCCCTGTCTCGGTCTATCAACCAAATGTCAAAATAACCATTTGATTTAAGACATAAAAAAATTACCAGGGGTGAATAAAATACCCCACCCCCAGTATGACTAAGACAATATTTTACAGTGCTACAGGGGCGTAGTGTAATCTGGACCTGGGGAGGTGGGGTTCGAATATTAACCAAGTGGACCCTTTTTCTATTTAAGTTTTGCATCACCAGAAATTCCATATGTATGTTTTAGTTCTGAAAGCGGACAATTTGCTTCAGCTGGGGGGAGTGGGGGTGGGGGTGGGTGTCGTCTGAACACACCCCCCCCCCCCCCCAGCCTATGCCCCTGTGCTATATTAAGCTATTAAAAATAGATGTTTAGGGAAAATGTAGACAAAAGAGCCCACTAGATTCATATTGGACACCCTTACCCAGGGCCAGATTTAGGCATTGGGGGGTCCGGGGCAGGAGCCCAGGGCACTTCAGGTTCGGGGGCCCCTCAACATAGAAATTAAATTACAAATTTAAAAAAATGAACTAATTTTATAATTATTACATTTTTTTTTACAAAGGATGTCCTTAGTCTGGGGGGGCCCCTCTGGCAGGGGGGGGGCCTGGGGCAATTGCCCCCTTTGCCCCCTTATAAATCCGGCACTGCCCTTACCAGGTCCAGATGGTGACCAGACCATGTTAATACCCTGGTGTTGCTGAACAAATACTTCTTTAATTTTAATATTTAAATATTTATGTATTTAGAAAAGATCATTCGGTTTTGTTTTCAACCCATGACCATCCAGCCAGTGCACCACGACTAGTATATCAAAGGCCGTGGGATGTGATATCCTGTCTATGGGATGGTGCATATAAAAGATCCCTTGCTGCTAATCGAAAAAAGAGTAGCCCATGAAGTGGCAACAGCGGGTTTCCTCCCTCAGTATCTGTGTGGCCCTTAACCATATGTCCGATGCCATATAATCATAAATAAAATGTATCGAGTGCATTGTTAATTAAAAAAAATTCTATTCCTATTCCCATGACCAGTACAGCCTTTCACTGTTTTCTATTTTGTGGATACAAGCAAATTTATGCAATTTTAGCATATCAACTTATGAAATTATTTTGTTGTAATTTGAATTAAAATATGTTAATAAAACTTGAGTTACAGTTGCAGGGCACAATATTTCACGCGAACCGCCGTTCTGTTCACGTGTCGGTTACGCAAAATTAAATTTACGCGAACCGCAAATCGGTTACGTCGTAACCTGTACACGTTCAGAAATTAAAACTTGCAGACTTCATGATTACAGTAAGTTTATTCATGCAGATATACTACTAGTATTCCGACAAATGTTTTAGATACTTAATGCATGGCAAACCAGTGACAACGGTATATTGCAACGGTTGTAACTTGTGACCAAAGGCTCAGTATAGAGTCGAGCTAAAAGTTTTAAACAAATGTGCATGGACCGCTAAGGCGCCTAAATTATCTACTGCTATTCTATCTCTAAAGGAATATTTCTAGACACAATATTGGATTGCCTATAATTTTACAAAGGTTGAAAACGGTTTTAACGTAAACAAAAATGCAAAAATGTCACAAATACTAACATCCCATAATGATCTTCAAAATCAAATAATAAACATTTGGAACGTCACTGTAGTATAGAAGTACCAGCGATAAAGTGAAAGTAGCAACGCCACCACAAAATATCAATGTCAAATTGCAATCTTTCTTTTTATGTTATTATAAGATTTATTTTTATTAATCTAATCATGCACCAATGAGTAGCCTGTTTTATAGTTCAGAGGAACTGGACATGTGTTGTTTGGGTTTTTGGTGGGCTTTTTTTAATCTGCTGTATACTAAATTTTACATATCAGTGATAAATGGTAGCCTTTATTTGTTATTTATGAAAGAAAATTATTAGTCTAATCATGCACCAGGGAATGGGCATTTTTCCTCCAAATGTATCTATTTTGTTTCAGTACTGGGCTGATATTTAGTCCTTTTACAATAGTATTAACTTCCGCAAGCTGCACAGAGGTTCTAGAATACGGTGGCCCGATGCCCGAGGACAGTGGTTTTTAGATTCGGGCAACTAAAAATTACTTTTTGCAATCCTGATGGCAAGTGGTGAATAATAATAATAATAATAATAATAATAATTAATAATAAATCTACAACGCTATGATCGTACGAAAACAAAAGAAAAATCTACAAGTCACTTCTTTCGATTTGCAAGCATTAGAGAAACTGTTTTATTTTTGTATTTTGTTTTAACTTTATGTTAAAAATTATGTATTTAAAATATAATTTCAACGTAACTTTGAGGTAACCGATCAGGTAATCCACAGGTTACACAAATATAATTCATGTAACCGAACAATTGGTTACCTAGGTAAAAACCACGTGAACCGACTTCCGGTTACCTCAGATTTCAAAATATTGTCCCCTGCAGTTGACAATATCCACTGCTAGTGAAACAAATCAAGCGGCTGCTCATTACTTTATATTATGTAAAATTCTGCATGTTTAGATAGATTTGTAACACATCCTGTGATACCCACTTTGCCTCATGTGCATTATGTAATTGCTGACGGCTCTCAACAACGTCCAAATTGCAAATAAAAACACAACTTCAAATGCTAAAAATAAATCATTTGAGAAGTACATGTATGAGTCCAAGATACCTTTTTGATAGTGGCTGCTTCCAAGTGTTTCAGCTTTTTGGGAGCAATCACCACCCTTCCTGTAATTGGACAAAATAATGGTTTTAAAATAATGAAAACATGTTTATTACATAACAATGCTAAAAGATTGTTTTATTAACATATATGTGTATTAATTATCAGGTAATCTGGAAATGATTACAATACATACATGTAGGGTGTGGGTGTGGTGTTCTAATGCATGCTACCAGCCCATGGCACCAAAGTTAGCACTGACTTGTCTTAGTGAACAAAAAAAACAAAAAAATAAATAAAACAATTGCAGAATGTATGGTAGTCCAGTACTATAGTGCTCGCTTGATTGATGTACAACACCACTTGAGCACATTCATTTATTAAGCATCGGCTATTGGATGTCAAACATTTGGTAATTTTCACATATATGGTCTTAGAGAGGATACCTGCTACATTTTTTCATTAGTAGCCAGGGTTCTTTTATGGTAACAGGTCGTTTCGCCCCTTTTACTAGATCGCCCGCGGCGTTTCGACCAGGGTCCATTCGTACCATCAACTGACTCGGTTCGCCCCCATGTAGGGTCATTTCGCCCCTTTTACTAGATCGCCCGTGGCGTTTCGACCAGGGTCCATTCGTACCATCAACTGACTCGGTTCGCCCCCATGTAGGGTCGTTTCGCCTATTTTACTAGATCGCCCGCGGCGTTTCGACCAGGGTCCATTCGTACCATCAACTGACTCGGTTCGCCCCCATGTAGGGTCGTTTCGCCCCTTTTACTAGATCGCCCGCGGCGTTTCGACCAGGGTCCATTCGTACCATCAACTGACTCGGTTCGCCCCCATGTAGGGTCGTTTCGCCCCTTTTACTAGATCGCCCGCGGCGTTTCGACCAGGGTCCATTCGTACCATCAACTGACTCGGTTCGCCCTCATGTAGGGTCGTTTCGCCTATTTTACTAGATCGCCCGCGGCGTTTCGACCAGGGTCCATTCGTACCATCAACTGACTCGGTTCGCCCCCATGTAGGGTCGTTTCGCCTATTTTACTAGATCGCCCGCGGCATTTCGACCAGGGTCCATTCGTACCATCAACTGACTCGGTTCGCCCCCATGTAGGGTCGTTTCGCCTATTTTACTAGATCGCCCGCGGCGTTTCGACCAGGGTCCATTCGTACCATCAACTGACTCGGTTCGCCCCCATGTAGGGTCGTTTCGCCCCTTTTACTAGATCGCCCGCGGCGTTTCGACCAGGGTCCATTCGTACCATCAACTGACTCGGTTCGCCCCCATGTAGGGTCGTTTCGCCCCTTTTACTAGATCGCCCGCGGCGTTTCGACCAGGGTCCATTCGTACCATCAACTGACTCGGTTCGCCCTCATGTAGGGTCGTTTCGCCTATTTTACTAGATCGCCCGCGGCGTTTCGACCAGGGTCCATTCGTACCATCAACTGACTCGGTTCGCCCCCATGTAGGGTCGTTTCGCCTATTTTACTAGATCGCCCGCGGCATTTCGACCAGGGTCCATTCGTACCATCAACTGACTCGGATCGCCCCCATGTAGGGTCGTTTCGCCCCTTTTACTAGATCGCCCGCGGCGTTTCGACCAGGGTCCATTCGTACCATCAACTGACTCGGTTCGCCCCCATGTAGGGTCGTTTCGCCTATTTTACTAGATCGCCCGCGGCATTTCGACCAGGGTCCATTCGTACCATCAACTGACTCGGTTCGCCCCCATGTAGGGTCGTTTCGCCCCTTTTACTAGATCGCCCGCGGCGTTTCGACCAGGGTCCATTCGTACCATCAACTGACTCGGTTCGCCCCCATGTAGGGTCGTTTCGCCTATTTTACTAGATCGCCCGCGGCATTTCGACCAGGGTCCATTCGTACCATCAACTGACTCGGTTCTCCCCCATGTAGGGTCGTTTCGCCCCTTTTACTAGATCGCCCGCGGCGTTTCGACCAGGGTCCATTCGCACCATCAACTGACTCGGTTCACCCCCATGTAGGGTCGTTTCGCCCCTTTTACTAGATCGCCCGCGGTGTTTCGACCAGGGTCCATTCGTACCATCAACTGACTCGGTTCGCCCTCATGTAGGGTCGTTTCGCCTATTTTACTAGATCGCCCGCGGCGTTTCGACCAGGGTCCATTCGTACCATCAACTGACTCGGTTCGCCCCCATGTAGGGTCGTTTCGCCTATTTTACTAGATCGCCCGCGGCATTTCGACCAGGGTCCATTCGTACCATCAACTGACTCGGTTCGCCCCCATGTAGGGTCGTTTCGCCTATTTTACTAGATCGCCCGCGGCGTTTCGATCAGGGTCCATTCGTACCATCAACTGACTCGGTTCGCTCCCATGTAGGGTCGTTTCGCCTATTTTACTAGATCGCCTGCAGCGTTTCGACCAGGGTCCATTCGTACCATCAACTGACTCGGTTCGCCCCATGTAGGGTCGTTTCGCCCCTTTTACTAGATCGCCCACGGCGTTTCGACCAGGGTCCATTCGTACCATCAACTGACTCGGTTCGCCCCCATGTAGGGTCGTTTCGCCCCTTTTACTAGATCGCCCGCGGCGTTTCGACCAGGGTCCATTCGCACCATCAACTGACTCGGTTCACCCCCATGTAGGGTCGTTTCGCCCCTTTTACTAGATCGCCCGCGGTGTTTCGACCAGGGTCCATTCGTACCATCAACTGACTCGGTTCGCCCTCATGTAGGGTCGTTTCGCCTATTTTACTAGATCGCCCGCGGCGTTTCGACCAGGGTCCATTCGTACCATCAACTGACTCGGTTCGCCCCCATGTAGGGTCGTTTCGCCTATTTTACTAGATCGCCCGCGGCATTTCGACCAGGGTCCATTCGTACCATCAACTGACTCGGTTCGCCCCCATGTAGGGTCGTTTCGCCTATTTTACTAGATCGCCCGCGGCGTTTCGATCAGGGTCCATTCGTACCATCAACTGACTCGGTTCGCTCCCATGTAGGGTCGTTTCGCCTATTTTACTAGATCGCCTGCAGCGTTTCGACCAGGGTCCATTCGTACCATCAACTGACTCGGTTCGCCCCATGTAGGGTCGTTTCGCCCCTTTTACTAGATCGCCCACGGCGTTTCGACCAGGGTCCATTCGTACCATCAACTGACTCGGTTCGCCCCCATGTAGGGTCGTTTCGCCTATTTTACTAGATCGCCCGCGACGTTTCGACCAGGGTCCATTCGTACCATCAACTGACTCGGTTCGCCCCCATTTAGGATCGTTTCGCCTATTTTACTAGATCGCCCGCGGCGTTTCGACCAGGGTCCATTCGTACCATCAACTGACTCGGTTCGCCCCCATTTAGGGTCGTTTCGCCCCTTTTACTAGATCGCCCGCGGCGTTTCGACCAGGGTCCATTCATACCATCAACTGACTCGGTTCGCCCCCATGTAGGGTCGTTTCGCCCCTTTTACTAGATCGCCCGCGGCGTTTCGACAAGGGTCCATTCGTACCATCAACTGACTCGGTTCGCCCCCATGTAGGGTCGTTTCGCCTATTTTACTAGATCGCCCGCGGCGTTTCGACCAGGGTCCATTCGTACCATCAACTGACTCGGTTCGCCCCCATGTAGGGTCGTTTCGCCTATTTTACTAGATCGCCCGCGGCGTTTCGACCAGGGTCCATTCGTACCATCAACTGACTCGGTTCGCCCCCATGTAGGGTCGTTTCACCCTAATTTTTATTTTGTTAATAAAAACATTGATTTATCATATATATATGCATCGGGTTTTGGGGTGGGGGTTTTTACACATTGCTGTCAATAACCACAAAGTTTGGTCTAATAAGCGGATGGTTTATACTAAAATTCGAGTATTTAATATTTTTTGCTTGTCTTTTCAGGTTGAAACATCCGCTGGAAATAAACAATTCCTTTCTTTGTTTTTATTTGGTTCATCATGTTTTTTAATGGTACGCCTAGTGGGTGTATTATATAGATTACACTGCACTCACAACATACACATAAAATAGGTGAAGACCGGCCTCGGTGGCATCGTGGTTAGGCCATCAGTCTATAGGCTGGTAGGTACTGGGTTCGGATCCCAGTCGAGGCATGGGATTTTTAATCCAGATACCGACACCAAACCCTGAGTGAGCAAGGCTCAATGGGTAGGTGTAAACCACTTGCACCAACCAGTGATCCATAACTGGTTCAACAAATTCCATGGTTTGTGCTATCCTGCCTGTGGGAAGTGCAAATAAAGGATCCCTTGCTGCCTGTCGTAAAAAAAAGTAGCCTATGTGGCGACAGCGGGTTTCCTCTAAAAAAAACAGTGTCAGAATGACCATGTGTTTGACGTCCAATAGCCGATGATAAGATAAAAAAATCAATGTGCTCTAGTGGCGTCGTTAAATAAAACAAACTTTACTTTTAAAATAGGTGAAAATATAAGTTCAACTGGCTATCTTGTTGAGGAAAGAATCTGAGTTGTGGGAAGGACTATAGATGGACTAGTGGATAACTATTTGATTAGTTTTACAGTTCAAACCGGGTGAGAGTTCATCACAGTCCACTGTAGTTGTGGCTCATGAACACAGTATTATAAACAAAAAATAAAGTAATAAATATATAATCCGGGCCAATTGACTCACTTTTGGGGCAAAATGACTCGGTACGAATAATATTTAGGACGAATCAACCCTGGGTGAACGGGTCTATGGGATGGTGAAACGACCCGGATTCATCTTTTATATGCACCATCCCACAGACAGGATAACACATACCACGGCTTTTGATATATATACAAGTCGTGGTGTACTGGCTGAAACGAACAATGGATCAAGGATCAGTCCTCATCAATGGACCCACATGGCTATGTCTCGATAAAGCCAGTGCTCCTGTCAACTGGTGTAACAGTTACAATGGCTGTGGTATGTACAACCCTGTATGTCAGACAGAACATATAAAAGATCCCTTGCTGCTAATCAAAAAGTAGCATGATTATATTGGCTGATCGCAGTTGTTTGCATTCAGTTATGTGTGTTTCTTAATCATATAAAAATGTGTGGCAGGACTTTCCTTTGGCATTGTCACATTTAACAGATACGGTGTAAGAGAGATAACTCTAGTTAACAACAACGCAAACTACAACACTGCTAGTACAGCCTGCCAAAAACAAATGAACTTCTAAACGCCATTCCATACCCAAAAAAATCCAACCAAACTATAATTTAATGCTAAGAGGAATATACGTGTTACATACCCTTCTTCATTGTTGCTTTTTTTACTCTCTGGTTGTGTTTTTGCTTCACTTTACCGGGCACCTTGACCTTCGTTTTCATCTTTCCCTGCGCCATTTTTATATTGGACGATCTCAAAGTTTCAGTAGGGTCCATCAATATTGCGTATAACTTTTATTTATGAACAATGTGCCCTTAATTAATTAAAAATAACATGTTTTAAGTAACCATTGAGTAGGCTATTTATGAAAAAATAAACATAACATGTATATAAGTTGAATGTTTGTAATGATTTTGTGCTGCATCAGATATGCATACCCTCATAAGTGGGAGTTAGAATATCCCAACATAAACATAAACAGAGCAAGAGTAAGATGGGGGATGAGTTGTTTCAGTACCGCAGCGTTTGAAATTGTGCCAAGATGCATATCGTATGTGGTTGTCTACTTGAAGGGTATGCTATTTTAGAACATATTGTGTTTGAATATTACGTTTTACAGTCTTTAAAACAAACATCAGTTTAGCAGACATAACAATAGTCTGAACCAGTTCCGTATTTTTCATTCACGAATTCATCATTGATTGTTATGTTAGTAATCGTATTTGCAGCTGTCTCTGACGGTCCAGGGGAATATCAATACCAAATGTTCTCGCCCACAAAAGCACGCAATGTCATTCAGTTACAGTGATGCAAGACGGAACGTAGAAATATCAATAGGCCAAAGGAGAAAGGTATTATTTGTGCTAGTTTTACAAGTGCAGATAGATCGATATACCCGTAGGCTAGAGTAGCTGTATTAATTGTTTTAGAAGTGAATCTGTGTTTTACTGGAATTACATTTCCATATAATACAGGTACTGTATATTTTTTTGTATGATTGTGTAATATTACTAATCCATGGCATGATTCAAAGGTTGGGTGGGATGTATGATGATGTAGCGCCAGTAGAAGATAGACAACTTTGGTGAAATGAATTGTCATTTATTGACATAATAACTGTTTTGACAGTAAAGAATGGAAGTGAATGGCAAACCAAAATGTCACATCTCACGAGATTTGTAACACAAACATAATATAACTGTTAATTATACGATTAGTGTCAATCATATGCCGTATGGCGTAGCCCAGTGGTAAGGCGCTCACTTGATACACACTCGATTTGGGATCGAACCCCATCAGTGGACCTATTGGGCTATTTCTCGCTCCAGCCAGTGCACCACGACTGGTATATCAAAGGCTGTGGTTTGTGCTATCCTGTCTGTGGTATGGTGCATGTATATAAAAGATCCCTTGCTAGGAAAGATGTAGCTGGTTTCCTCTCTTAGACTATGTCAGAATGACCAAATGTTTGCCCTCCAATAGCCAATGATTAATAAATCAAATGTGCTCTAGTGCCAGTAGTCGTGTCATTAAACAAAACAAACTTTAACTTTGATTCAAAGGCAAACTTAGCAGTTGGGAAATGTAGACCATGTACATGTAACCAATTCAACCCCTACTAACTCACCCCAGAGGTTGGTGAACTTACCCTGAATCTGTCTAGTCAATTTGCCCCACAAAAATTACCAACTCGCCCTAGCATTTTGTCATTTCACCCCAAAGATTGGTCAGCTTGCCTTAATCTGATTTTTTTTTGTACACACATATATATTATTAAATTATTATTATATTATACAGGTATTTAAACCTGTTGACCGTATTAGCATTATTTTCAAGTTAGTTTAACATTCAGTAGTATATTTAAATATATCAAAAGATGTTCATTTCATACAGGTAGACCGACAACAGTTGGAATAACAGATATCACAGTGAATTTATATACAGCTCCAACCATTTATTTTTCTTGTATAATACTAAAAAAATTCACAAAATTTAATGATGTATGGTACAAGACATCTATTTTTTCAACAGTCTCGTAAACATTTTAGGATTGTGACCATAAATTGGCATATCATTTACAGAGTCGCACACATTTAGATTGTAAACAAACATAAAAAAGTGTGATTTGGTGAGCTGACTAATAATTGGGATAAGCTGACCAATCACTGGGGTCAGATGGTAAGTACCAGTAACCGTTAAGTGGTGAGTTGACTAAAACACAGATTGGAACCAGTTGACCAGTTGACCAACCACTTGAAGGAAGGACATGTTTTATTTAACTATGTACTCAACACATTTTATTTACGGTTATTTGGTGTCGGACATATGGTTAAGGACCACACAGATATTGAGGGAGGAAAACCGCTGTCGCCACTTCATAGGCTACTCTTTTCGATTAGCAGCAAGGGATCTTTTATATGCACCATGCCATAGACAGGATAGCACATACCACAGCCTTTGATGTACCAGTTGTGGTGCACTGGCTGGAATGAGAAATAGCCCATTGGGTCCACCGACAGGGATCGATCCCAAACCGTCCGCGCATCAAGTGAGCGTTTTACCACTGGGCTACGCCCCACTCCTCCAACCACTTGAAGACTCGAAATAGTTTTTTAGACATAGGAGGTGAAACTGCGGGTCACAGGACTACATTGTAGCTCTGCGTTAGAAGAAGATTTCACCAAATTATCTGTCAAACCTTGAAAACTGCAGGAAATCCCAGTTATTTTTTAACGAACTATCAATTATTTTATTAAATTATTTCACCAAATAAAAATAAAATTCACCAGTTGTTTTTGAAATTCACAATTGGTGAGTGCCAAAGCTAGCCCTGGGTCATTTCTCAAGAGATAATTATATGATAATTATAGAATTATCTCATCTGCTGTTTAGCTCATGATTCTGTTGATGTGCAGTCGCTCTAGGATCAATCTCCATTGGTGGCCCCACTGGGCTGTTTCTCGTTCCAGCCAGTGCCCCACAAATGGTATAACAAAGGACGTGGGATGGTGCATATAAAAGATCCCATGCTGCTAATCAAAAAGAGTAGCCTATGAGTATGAAGTGGTGACATATATTTCGATGCCATATAACCATAAATAAAATGTGTTGAGTGCGTTGTTAAATAAAACATTTCTTTCTGTCACAATATATTTTAATGCCTAATATCTAAAATGAATATGAAAGTTCATAACATTTTTACACACTATCTGAAATCCTCTCTTTACCCCATTATGAACATGTCTTTCATCCAGCAAGCCATATTTTATCTTAGCAGGGCATATTTCTTTTTTGCCTGCTATTAAACAAATAAGCCATGTTTTTCTTCATATTTCAAGCCCTTCATTGAGGTGAGTTAGTAAAGGTCTAGTCAGTTTCAGGGAAAGTTGACCAGCCATCATCTAGCATGTTGTATGTGATGATAGGGCTAAATTAAGTGTACATGTGTTAAAACTCTCAGTTTCTGATAACCAAATGGTTGTCATGTATTGTGTGTGAAATCTACAGTTTTGTAAATCTGACATTAGACACATGTAGCTTCAATTTGATCCTTGTTAACTTCACTTAATGGAGAATAGTAGTACAGATGCTACAACAACAACAAAAACCTGACTCTTTTAAGACTGACTCATGTTGGTTGGCTCATTGGGCTATTTCTTGTTCCAGTCAGTGCATCATGACTGGTATATATATCAAAGGTCATGGTAGTGCTATTCTGTCTGTGGGATGGTGCACATGAAAGATCTTTTGCTGCTAATGGAAAAATGGTACAGGTTTCCTCTCTAAGACTATATGTCAGAATTACCAAATGTTTGACATTTAAAGGCATATTGTCACATACCACTGACCTATTAAATGGCCTAACAAAATATTACGTGAAAAATATGTATTTGAAATGTACTTTATTCAACAATCTACATAGCCATCATATTTCACTTATTAATGATATTTTATAAAATAATAATAATAATAACTGAATTATGGCAATGGTCCATAATTTAAAAATTAATATTGCCAAGAAGATTGGCATGGATTTCACTCCATCAGAGTTTAGTTAAAGTGATTCAATAGCCAGATTTGGTTTCCAAATATTGATGTAATTTTCATTTATTGTCCACTTTTGGAGAAATATAAGGTCCTTAAATCCGTGACAGTGTGCCTTTAATAGCCTATGATTAATAAATTGATGTGCTCTAGGGATGCCATTAAACAAAACAAACTTTAACTTGTTATGTTCCAGATACGAGCTAGTACATGTCAGATTTTGTGTAGTCATCAGCATATCAGATTAATGTTACATATGAACCTCAAAACAACCTGCTACATCAGACTGCATGAAACTGTGCATTTTCACTACATGTGCTACATGATACATGTAACTGTTTGGTCGACAGATTTATCAAAATTGACAGTTTTCAACACTAAGACAGCTCTAGCTCTATTTTCATATGTAATACGATAGGGCAAAATTAAGGACACTCAAACTAACTAGTTGTTTGCATGCATGCTCAGGATATGATATTACTTGAAATATTTACACTGTCCAAATACATAAAACCTTTGTTGAATTTTTTAATTTTTTCAATGACATCACTAGAGCACATTGACTTATTAATCATTGGATGTCAAACATTTGGTGCTTTTGACATAGACTTACAGAGGAAATTTGTAACAAATTCACATTATTAGCAAGGGATCTTTTATATATATGCACCATCCCACAGACAGGATAACACATACCATAGCCTTTGATATATGCCAGTCATGGTGAACTGTAACCATTTTTGAAATGGATATTAGTAGAGTGCTCACCTAAGATGTGATGTATTATAGGAAAAAGATTGATCCCTCTTGGTAGCCGATGGTTAATAAATCAAAGTGCTCTAGTGGTGGTGTTAAACAAAACAAACTTTGTTTTCATCAGGGTTTCCAGATTATGGTAGCCCCACTCCCATGGCTAGTGATATTCAATGTTGGGTTAGTAAATAACTACTATTGCCGTGCCAGACAGGGTTTCTAGATTATGATAGCCCCACTCCCATGGCTAGTGATATTCAATGTTGGGTTAGTAAATAACTACTATTGCCGTGCCAGACAGGGTTTCTAGATTATGATAGCCCCACTCCCATGGCTAGTGATATTTAATGTTGGGTTAGTAAATAACTACTATTGCCGTGCCAGACAGGGTTTCTAGATTATGATAGCCCCACTCCCATGGCTAGTGATATTTAATGTTGGGTTAGTAAATAACTACTATTGCCGTGCCAGACAGGGTTTCTAGATTATGATAGCCCCACTCCCATGGCTAGTGATATTTAATGTTGGGTTAGTAAATAACTACTATTGCCGTGCCAGACAGGGTTTCTAGATTATGATAGCCCCACTCCCATGGCTAGTGATATTTAATGTTGGGTTAGTAAATAACTACTATTGCCGTGCCAGACAGGGTTTCTAGATTATGATAGCCCCACTCCCATGGCTAGTGATATTTAATGTTGGGTTAGTAAATAACTACTATTGCCGTGCCAGACAGGGTTTCTAGATTATGATAGCCCCACTCCCATGGCTAGTGATATTTAATGTTGGGTTAGTAAATAACTACTATTGCCGTGCCAGACAGGGTTTCTAGATTATGATAGCCCCACTCCCATGGCTAGTGATATTTAATGTTGGGTTAGTAAATAACTACTATTGCCGTGCCAGACAGGGTTTCTAGATTATGATAGCCCCACTCCCATGGCTAGTGATATTTAATGTTGGGTTAGTAAATAACTACTATTGCCGTGCCAGACAGGGTTTCTAGATTATGATAGCCCCACTCCCATGGCTAGTGATATTTAATGTTGGGTTAGTAAATAACTACTATTGCCGTGCCAGACAGGGTTTCTAGATTATGATAGCCCCACTTCCATGGCTAGTGATATTTAATGTTGGGTTAGTAAATAACTACTATTGCCGTGCCAGACAGGGTTTCTAGATTATGATAGCCCCACTCCCATGGCTAGTGATATTTAATGTTGGGTTAGTAAATAACTACTATTGCCGTGCCAGACAGGGTTTCTAGATTATGATAGCCCCACTCCCATGGCTAGTGATATTTAATGTTGGGTTAGTAAATAACTACTATTGCCGTGCCAGACAGGGTTTCTAGATTATGATAGCCCCACTCCCATGGCTAGTGATATTTAATGTTGGGTTAGTAAATAACTACTATTGCCGTGCCAGACAGGGTTTCTAGATTATGATAGCCCCACTCCCATGGCTAGTGATATTTAATGTTGGGTTAGTAAATAACTACTATTGCCGTGCCAGACAGGGTTTCTAGATTATGATAGCCCCACTCCCATGGCTAGTGATATTTAATGTTGGGTTAGTAAATAACTACTATTGCCGTGCCAGACAGGGTTTCTAGATTATGATAGCCCCACTCCCATCGCTAGTGATATTTAATGTTGGGCTAGTAAATAACTACTATTGCCGTGCCAGACAGGGTTTCTAGATTATGATAGCCCCACTCCCATCGCTAGTGATATTTAATGTTGGGCTAGTAAATAACTACTATTGCCGTGCCAGACAGGGTTTCTAGATTATGATAGCCCCACTCCCATGGCTAGTGATATTTAATGTTGGGCTAGTAAATAACTACTATTGCCGTGCCAGACAGGGTTTCTAGATTATGATAGCCCCACTCCCATGGCTAGTGATATTTAATGTTGGGTTAGTAAATAACTACTATTGCCATGCCTGATGGCTAGTGAACTTTTTTGTCAAATGATGCAGTGTTAAGTCTATTTTGTAAATATGAATATCCTGCTCCCATCCCTACCCGTACACCCTCAAATGTTAGTGTTTTTTAAGCTCTGTCTCCCTCTTTAGATGATATATCCAATTATTACTATTATTTAACTTAAAGTAATGTAGGGCTAGTGAATTTTTTATCGTGGTTAGTAAAAATTTTAAATATCTAGTCTCATGGCTAGTGGATTTTATAAAAATTCTAGAAGCTCTGTTTTATTTTAGGTATTGCCCCACAACTGGTACATGATGTGTATTTAATGGTTGTGGTAACTGTATGTGCAGTGCTTTACATGTATATATACTATATATAGGGTAAATGCATTTAGGAATACCGGTAGCTAATATGGTGGTAGTGGGTTTCTTTTCTTACTGTCTTATCTGAACCCAGCGTTGCAATAACTGCAAGTTAGACACAACAGGTACATGTATAATATACATTTAACCAAGTTTGATCACGCAAAATTAATATATACTGAGAGAAACAAATACTGGTATGAGAACACTTGATATTGTAGACCAAATGTAATTCATTACTAGTGTGGTAATGTCTGTATATAGAAATTAGAAATGTTTTATTTAACAACACACTCAGCACATTTTATTTATGATTATATGGCATTGGACATATGGTTAATGGCTACACAGATATTGAGAGGGGAAACCTGCTATTGCCACTTCATGGGCTACTCTTTTTCGATTAGCAGCAAGGGATCTTTTATATGCATCATCCCACAGACAGGATAGTACATACCACAGCCTTTGTTACACCAGTCGTGGTGCACTGGGTGGAACAAGAAATAGCCCAATGGTCCCACCGACGGGGATCGACCCTGCATCAACCGAGAGTTTTACCACTGGGCTACGTCCCGCCCTTCGTCTATATCTGTATATATAATACAAAGATATAATGTGTGACTGAATGCCAGTATTAAATGTGGGACTGAGTGTGAGTAACACAATTTTAAACTTCCTCACCCTATGGATGAGGGCATTGTGGGACTGAGTGTGAGTAGCACAATTTTAAACTTCCTCGCCCTGTGGATGAGGGCATTCAAAGTAGTCACTCTCTGCTGTCAACCTTTCTGACAGTTTCCTGTGACCCAGAGGTTCATGATTAAATGGTGTTGGAAGGGAAGGAAATGTGTTATTTAATGACGCATTCAACACATTTTATTTATGATTATATGGCTTCGTACATATGGTTAAGGAACACACCAAATGGTGTTGGAGGTTTAGTGGTAGGGTCTCCACGAGTACTCTATCAAGACTCGAGTCCATTCACAGGACACGAGTACCGTACAATGTGGAATATAATGAGCAGCTATAATACAATGGACAATGTATAGGACAAAAATTTCAGCAGTAGATAATCAACGATGTAACTTACACAATAATTACCTGATCATGCACTAGTTTCTCTTTTTAAGCTGGCCATCCATCCGTCACAACACTTCTACAATACAATGGCATGATTTGGCATCCATGTCCATTGGGCTATTTCTCGTTCCAGCCAGTGCACCACAACTGGTATATCAAAGGCCGTGGTATGTGCTACTCTGTCTGTGGAATGGTGTATATAAAAGATCCCTTGCTTCTAATCGAAAAGAGTAGCCCATGAAGTGGCAACAGCGGTTTTCCTCTCGCAATATCTGTGTGGTTCTTAACCATATGTGTGACGCCATATAGCTGTAAATAAAATGTGTTGAGTGCATCGTTAAATAAAACTTTCCTCCTTCTTCTTCCATGTTGAGAGCTGGAATTAAGATGCATAATGCTAGTATTTTACTTTATTCCTTAATCTCATTATCTTCTAGTATAAGTGCCGGGTACTTGGGTCTGGGTCGAGTTTGACCTTCGAGTACTCGAGTCCAATATTTTGGACTCGTGGAGGTCCTATTTAGTGGCCCAAGTCTAAAAACCATTGGCCTCGGACATTGGGCCACTAAAATTTACTTTAAGTGAGTCCAATGGCCAGTTAAAAAAAAGAGAGTCTTCAACGCTATGATTGTACAAAAATAAAAGAAACATCTACAAGTCACTTCTTTCATTTTGATTTCACGTGCAACATTTCACTAATAATAGTTGGCTGCCAGTTATCTTTGACCCATCTATGACATTAATATACCTACCAATGTAATTTTATTTATTTAAGTAAGTTATAAAGTGTAAATAAAGCTGCACAAATCATTCATTGCTCTTTTTTTTGCCACCATTTTTATCTTTACACTGGAGTGGAACTCAAAAACGTGTTATCCTTATTTCTTTCTGTCAGTATAATTCTTGTACCACACATGTAATATTATATATATATATATATATATATCAGTAGCCACATATATGTGTCACTTATACACATCCAGGAAACATGATAGTGCTTGATGCTGGTGACGGATATGAAATGTGAAACTGTGAATGCAGCCATTGTTGCATAGTACATGTAAGTACTGTACACAAGTTCATGGGGGTGTGATGTGTATATATACATGAATGTAGTGCTTGTGACAATATCTGTGGTGATTAATATGCTGTATGTTTAGGTAATAATGAATTAATACAGGTCTAAAGGTTGTTCCAGCATTGATGACCTCGTCATGCAGGCTTGTCCACAAAATAAAGCGAACTATTGGTGAATTTCAGTATTTTAATGTCTGCACTGGCTATGTTTTACAGACAGCAATATGTAGATAAATTCATAGACGTACGGGTTCCCATTATTGTAGGGGGCTGACTGGTTTTTGCCTGAATTAAAGAAAAATACCAGAATCTGGATAACTACATAAATTTATTCATATTAATATTAGCATTAATTACTGGCAAACAGTTATATATGGTTGTATATGAATTACTACACATTTTTACATGGATTACAACTAATACTGTGGTTAAAATGATGGAAATTATACATGGTGCCTAATTCACTACACTCTCGCAACTTTGCGATCTCGCAGTACAGTGCTAAAAGACTTGCAAAGAGGATGCTTTGTTGTCTAGCAGAGCCTAAGAGACCTTTGTGAATTTGGCCACAGGTTAGCTCATTTTGCCCAAATATCTCTTACCATTTTTGTCTTTTTCTCCCATTCATTCGGTACATAAACCATTATTTTACACCAATAGATAAAGATGGCTGAACAAGTAACTTTTTTATTTGACCATTTTATCATTTAAATAAACTACACTATCATATTTGTTGTGTTTGTTTCATGTGTTAAAAATAAAATTTAACACTATAAATTAATAAGATATCTTTTAAAATGAAGGTTTTAATAAGAAAATATTAATTTAAAACTGTGTCTAATGACCTCACATCACCACCTCACATTAATATGACGTCATATATTACCAACATCATGTTAAATGCAAGCGCGTGATATCCTATGTAAAATAGAAATTTCTTACATAGCTTTTTTTCATGGTTTAGCTCTGTCCTATATACCTGAGGACTAGTAGAAATTCTGGCGGGCTAGTAAAAAATTTTTTTAATTCTAGTCCGTCGGGCCAGTGAAATATTTTTTTATTTAGAGGCAACCCTGGTGGGTGATGGTAGATTGCAATTTTTAAATATTAAACCTACCTCCCACAAGTTAAATTTAACAATTTGTAGTTTAATCCATAAATTCCTGTGGAACCATGCAACAAATGCAAAAAAAATAGTATGGTGCAGAGCTAGATATATGCATATTATGACTGAGCAAACATGTCTGTACACAGTATATGAGTATATAGTTGTACAAGATGTAAAAAGTAAAATTCCCCTGTTCCCGTCTCCCACGCACACGTGTATATAAATCACTGGCATAGCATGTGCCCCCCCCCCCCCCCCCCACTTTGTAGCAGCAGCAATGGTTTTTATGTATTTCTACATGTATTTATATATATGTATGTGTGTACCCCTCCCACACACACACACTTTTTGGCACCTTCCTATGCCTGTGTAAATATGTATATATATAAAAGAAATTGAGCCTGTATATAAATGACACTTGGTCTAATTATTCCTTCTGCAACCTACATATTTCAACTTTTATGTAAAGGCTTGTTCACACCATCTAGTTAGAACTAGTATTTCCTAGATCTCTCTTATGTGTACATGCAGAATTCCATTAAGGACTCGCTACACTGTGTGGACGAATGTATTTGACTGGAGGCATAATGTTATCATTTCATATTACCACCATGCAACTTTACATTGGACCATCGCCCATTGTTTGCATCTGACAGTTGACCCTGAATTAGCACTGCCGGTTATCCTAAGCCGAGGCCAGCAGCAGGTTGATCTAACTAGCAGATAGGTGAAATTGTGAAATGTGTTCTGCAGATTGTCTGCCAAATTTCACTGAGATATAGCAGCTTTACTGGGTAACAGTGTTATTGGCTGTGGTAGATGATATCCCTGATGTAGAGGTTTGTGTTACAGGGTTGATTGACTGCAAGGGATTTCATGGACAACTAGAGAAGGTATTATTTGTTTTGATTGGTCTTTGTGTATGTGTGGAGTCTTGCATACATGGCCAGCCTTTATAGAAGATATTCAATTCAATTCAGTTTTATTGTACAAAACGCACACAAGGAGCAGGTACAAAAAACAATAACAGTTATATATGAAGAGTTCAGGCGCAAAACGCGATATATCCATTTTTAATTTTCAGTAAAAATGTTTTTTTTAATTGGTGTATATCGCGTTTTGATAAAAAAAAAACGGGATTTACCCAATACAATTTCATAAGGATCAATCACATTTTGCAGGAAATCAGCGGGCCTACGATTAGCCCTTACTGACATACAATAATGGCTTTAACTAAAAACTAGAAAGAAAATGGTTTATATCGCGTTTTGCGCCTGAACTCTTCATATACAATGTATGTACATTACATAGTAAAACATGTATGGTTGACAACTAATAGGTCCATAAAATTATTTACATGCAAGTAGTTAACTTACTGAGACAGCCTAGATAATCAAGTTTTCAGATTTTCAAAATTAAACATACATGTATTTGCTCGTTAAAGGGGCATTTTCTATTGTTGGGTCCAAAATTATTTTAAATTGTTCATTTTCATTTAAAAGGTTAAACTTTAAGTTCATATATTTTTTAGCAATATCAGTTAGCCATTTTTCCCTATTTGTAGTATATATGCTGTTACTGTAGTTAAACCTTACAGAGCTCTGGCTCAAACAGTGTGTTTAAAGTGTGTTTTGTTTCACATCGCCATTAGAGCAAATTGATTAATTAATCGTCATATATTGGATGTCAGACATTTGGTAATTCTGACAGGTAGTCATCAGAGGAAACCCGCTACATTTTTCCTAATTCAGGAAGGGATCTTTTATATGCACTTTCCTACAGACAGGAAAGCACATTCCACAGCTAACGTGTGCAAGGGCAGTCCATTGACCTCTCTCTGACTAACCACAAATGTTAGCCTACCATTGCTTGACACCCAGTGTATAGCCGGTGTATTCTTTGTGCTGCCACTGCTGGGGTGTCATTAAACAATCATTGCAGTGGACAGATAGCCCAGATAGATGAAAGTCTGTTTTGTTTAATAACACCACTACAGCACATTGATTAAAGAATCATCGGCTATTGGATGTCAGACATGGTAATCTGATACACATACACACACACGCACGTACACACACACACACGCACGTACACACACACACAGGCACACACACGTACAAATACTATTATAGTATACTATATATTAGCATTAACAGCAACTGCCAAGGGATATTTTATATGCACTTTTTCACAGACAGGATAACATATACCACAGTCTTTGATATATCAGTCATGGTGAAAGAAACCTATGGGTCTGCTGAGAAGGTTTGATCCTATGTGCTAAGCCCCATACATCAGTGCTCTACTGACTGAGCTAACCCCAATAATTGAGGTTTGTGATTAGGACAAGAAGGCTTAATCTTTATATGCAATAGAAGTATGCAAATAAAAGGAATTGAATAGTACAAATTTTATCCCTTTAAAAGCTATGACTATACATCGTGTTGGTAAGTTTGTTCTATCTTCTGCAAATATACTCTTCAAAAAAAGATGGGGAACTTTAATAAGAATTTACAATTATAAAAATTGTAAGGTATATTAGCTGTGGGGAATGGTTATATGATAATAGTGAATTAATTGGGCAAACATTACAACCGGTAGTTCAGTATTACAGTAGGTTTTATGACCACCAAAGATCTTGAAGGACGATTGAGGTCAGAAGTGAAATTTGAAAGTTGGCGGTTTTTTTAGATCAGTAAATTGCAAATTCAAACAATAAAATTGACCAAAAACAAAACAACAACTGTATGATCAACAGAATGAAAAAGATTGACAGAAATAGTGTTCCACAGTGATTAATCGACCTTCCTGGAAATTGTAAAAATTGAGAATGACACCCCAGGCACGTGTACGGGGCAACTGTGTGATGCATGTGCAAACTATGGAATGTGTTTTGGTGTGTTGATAAACAGACCTGAATGTTCTTTACTAGCTAGGATGTCTGTGGTCAAAACATATAACTTTAATATTTCAGGTTCCCCTACTTTTTATGAAGAGTATATTTTACAATATTGATAACACATATTCAAAATATTTAAAGAAGATATACATTGTATGTATAGAGTTTGTTGGACTGCACTAATTCAGTAATTGCCTTTGATACCACAATTAAGCAACAGTGGATTTGATTAAAATACCGTCGTCTCTATCGGTCTACAGGCTGGTAGGTACTGGGTTCGGATCCCAGTGGAGGCATGGGATTTTTAATCCAGATACCAACTCCAAACCCTGAGTGAGTGCTCTGTAAGGCTCAATGGGTAGGTGTAAACCACTTACACTGATCAGTGATCCATAACTGGTTCAACAAAGGCCATGGTTTGTGCTATCCTGCCTGTGGGAAGTGCAAATAAAAGATCCCTTGCTGCTAATCGGAAAGGATAGCTCATGTATTGGCGACAGCAGGTTTTCTCTCAAAATCTGTGTGGTCCTTAACCATATGTCTGACGCCATATAACCGTAAATAAAATGTGTTGAGTGCGTCATTAAATAAAACATTTCTTTCTTTCTTTGATTAAAACATTAATAGATGATCACATAGGAATACCATTGCTCTAAGAGTAAATTATACAATATGTCATATGACTTCTAGATAATTTCTTGAGATTGAGTTGTACAAACAGGATGAAAACTCCTCTGGGCATACCGGGTACATACTTTATTGACGTCCCCTGACTTGGCATACTGCCTGTGTGATATTACTCAGTCATGTATGTAAACACTTAGGTTTCAGACCACTGGAAAGACTGAATTTAGCATAGATACAATAAACATTATTTTTCATACATTGTAATTTATATGCAATTTTGATTAATTAATTTTTACTATTGGTAGCTTTAAATACTGGCACTGGACTACCATACTATATATTCAAGAAGCTCTGCTTAATGCTATTCCAAAAAAATATCTTGTGGCTATAAATTATGCTAATTACCAGTTGTGAGCTTCCCCTCAACTCAGGTACAACATGTACATGTAATGCCCTCCATAACTGAAAGAAAGAAAAGAAAGAAATGTTTTATTTAACGACGCACTCAACACATTTTATTTACGGTTATATGGTTAAGGACCACACAGATTTGAGAGGAAACCCACTGTCGCCACTACATGGGCTACTCTTCCGATTAGCAGCAAGGGATCTTTTATTTGCGCTTCCCACAGGCAGGATAGCACAAACCATGGCCTTTGTTGAACCAGTTATGGATCACTGGTCGATGCAAGTGGTTTACACCTACCCATTGAGCCTTGTGGAGCACTCACTCGGGGTTTGGAGTTGGTATCTGGATTAAAAATCCCATGCCTCGACTGGGATCTGAACCCAGTACCTACCAGCCTGTAGACCGATGGCCTACCATGACGCCACCGAGGCCGGTCTTCCATAACTGATTTTTAACATTAAACATTCCATTTGAATAGCCCCATTGGGCTATTTCTCGCTCCACAACTGGCATATCAAAGGCCATGGTATGTGATATCTTGTCTGTGGGATGGTGCATATAAAAGATCCCATGCTTCTGATGGAAAAATATAGCGGGTTTCCTCTCTAAAACTATTTGTTAAAATTAACAAATGCTCGATATCCAATAGCTATTTATTAATAAATCAATGTGCTCTAGTGGTGTCGTTGAACAAAACAACTTCTTCCATTTGAACATTGTGGGGCAGGTAAAGCACTTGATTGATGCGTGGTCTGTTTGGGATCGATCCCTGTCAGTGGGCCCATTGGACTATTTCTTGTTCTAACCAGTGCATCACAACTGGTATATTAAAGGCTGTGGTATGTGCTATCCTGTCTGTGCAATGATGCATATATATATATATATATATATATAAATCCCTTGCTACTAATGGAAAAATGTAGTGGATTTTCTCTCTAAGATAATATGTAAAAATTACCAAATGTTTGACATCTAATAGCTCTAGTTGTGTCGTTAACCAAAACAAAACATCACTCCTTGCTCAAGGCATGTAATAGCCAGGACATTTTGTACAATTAGCAGATTTGTTTATCTTGCTGGCCATTACTTGTACCATAGAGAGAAGAAATCAATAAGCTGAAATCAATATCCACAGAGAAATACACATAATTATTAAAGGTTTATCCCTCACCTATTCATAGTCTTTATTGATTTTATTTAATCTGATGATAATTGTCAGATCATGTGGACATGTAGCTGCCCACCTTTAGTTGACTTTGTTGTCGGTGCAGTACATGCATGTAATATACTGATGTCCAAAAGAAACTATATCAATACCGGTACTGTGAGAGAATACTGAAGAAAAAACTAAATATGATGCATGTTTAAAACGTATTCATGAGAGTGGTGTTTTGGCATGTTGGGAACAAAAATCTTGTTCCATAAAAGCAGAACCATATTTAACCTCCAGTTTATTTCCATAATACAAATTATAAAAGAAATTAAATAATTTTTCCTTGTTATAGTTTCTTTTGGACGTCAGTATATAGTTGAATAATCACCGATACAGTGTTTGCGTTTCCATTACAGTACTTAGTACTCCTAACCATGTTTTTACAGTACTCATCTTTTTGTAGGTCATGAGAGGAAGTTTACCAGGACATTCACTGTAAGTAAGCCTGAAGATCAAAGCACCATGGCCGAGGCACTACATATACCCCACTCAGCAGGAGATGCCTATAGCAAACCATCAAAAGAACTGCCATCTACCATCAGGAAAGTCCCTTCTGAATCTACCATGCCCCAGGAGATGAATGACCAGATCCCCATGAGCTCGTGTTCCAAAAATGATCCTTATAAGGCATTAGAACGATCTCAGTCTGCTGCCGTCCTGCACTCGCCCCAGGACACACCAGGACCCGACGACAGCAATCTGGAGAGGCTTCATGATGACTGTAGCGGCAATGTCTCCGAGTGTTCCAAGGTCTACATGGATCTCTCGAAGGCCGAAGCTTATGAGAAGGTTGAGCTTGAATCTGGCAGTGGGAGCATGATGAGGATGTCTTCAGGGCGGTTTCTGGAGACCATCGTGCAGGACGAGGAACTCAGCACGGGTGATCTCTCCCACGTGTATGCCAGCCAGCGGTCTCTCTCGGATGACAGCACTCCGAACTTGGGCGGCAGCAGCGAGGACCTGACTGGAAATGAATACTCGTCATCGGAGTCTTCATCATCGGTGATATTTGTTGAGACGTCAGTGTGTCAGTTGCTGAAGAAGAAGGACAAAGCCAATCTGAAGTCGTCCTTCCAGGTCTACTCCCATTCGCTGAAGCAGAAGATCAAGCAACTTCAGATTGGATCTGTTCCGGAGCAGGTGGTCGCCCTTCAGGAATTGAACATTCTGTTGGAGCAAGCCTGGTCCATGCCTGTCTATGGCCGGGACCTGGCTTACAGCCTGTGTGATATCATTCGAAATGAAAAAGCTTTTGATATAATTATAAACAACTGTGCTTCTTCCAACAGAGACTTACTTAAAGTCTCGGCTAATCTTCTCGAACAGACCTTGACAACCGAGAATCGTAAACAGTTGGCCAACAACGGCCTTGAAACGGTCATCAGAATGATCTGCGAGGCTCGTGGCAACTGTGATCTGGCTCGCCCGACGACCGGTATTCTCGTGAGTCTGTTCAAGATTTCTGAAGAAACATGCACCAAAGTCATTAGTCTTGGTGGTTTAGACGTTATCATCTACTGGTGCCGATGCAGTGATCGCTTGACTCTCAGACACTGCGCCATGGCCCTGGCGAACCTTGCCCTGTATGGAGGCCCCGAAAACCAGTACGCCATGGCCCACAATAAAGTTCCAGAGTGGCTGTTTCCATTGGCATTCATCGACGATGACAGTGTGCGATATTATGCCTGCCTTTCGATCGCTGTGCTTGTGGCGAACAAAGAGATTGAAAACGTTGTTGAAAGTTCCGGCACTCTTGACCTAGTTTTGCCATTTCTGGCCAATCATGACCCGGCCGACTTTGCCAGGATGGATAAATCTCACCAACATGGGCGGTCCCTCGGGTGGCTGAAACGACTCGTTCCCATACTGTCCAGCAAGCGAGAGGAAGCCCAAGCTTTGGCAGCTTTCCATTTTGCCATGGAGGCTGGAATCAAGTCAGAGCAAAATAGAAAAGAGGTTTGATTTTTTAAATACATATATATACCATAACCATTTACATTTCATTTCATTTCAACTCATTTTCATACCTATATCTAATTAGGGTTCAAGTGCGTTGTCATGGGCACACACCTCGGCTATCTGTGCTGTCTGTCCAGGAAAGTGGGTTAGTGGTTAGTGAGAAAGAAATGGGTGTAGTGGTCTTACATCTACCCCACTGAGTCTTATTCATTTCAACTTATTTTTGTGCTTATATCCAGTTAAGGTTCAAGCACGCTGTCCTGGGTACACACCTCAGCTATCTGGGTTGTCTGTCCAGGACAGTGGGTTAGTTGTTAGTGAGAGAGAAGAGGGTGTACCTACCAGCCTTATCTCCGATGGTTTAACCACGACACCACCGAGGCTGGTTGCCCTTAACATCATTTTGAGAAAAACATGGTTTAGCTGCAACATGACGTAGCATGTATCACAAAGAACAAGTTTAACCTCCTGTTCAATGGGAATAGATAGCGTTTTGATTGAAAGTTTACTGTTATATTGTTGAGATTTATTAACAGTAACATCAATATGGCTTCATTACTAAGTGCAAAATTTGGAAATTGGCATAATGTATTGTGTTCTGGAAATTGACTCTTTATAAAGATCTATATATACACCTTTACTTTGCTCTAACAGTACATGTATATGGCCTGCCATTGTAACATGACTTACAACAGGTTTTTGATATATAGAAATTAATACATGAGTGACCGTTAGATACCATTTATCTCACAACGAGTTGTTTTAAAATGTATCTAACGAGCAAAAGCGAGTTTGATACGTTTTTAAACAACGAGTTGCGAGATAAATGGTATCTAATGGACACAAATGTATTATTCTATTTCTTACATATCCGCAAATACCAGGTTTTAACATCTTTTTGGACTAAAAGTTATTTACAGCCGTTGCATTTGTAGCATGACACAGACACATGATTGTCAGGTTAACTATACGTCACAATGTAATCTATTTCCACCGTGTTGCTTTTCACTGGCTGCTTGGCACTGGTGACCTGGTCATCATCTAGGAGCAGCCAGTCGTATGTCATGAAATTGTTAATACACATTCGTGTGTTAACAACCCATGTGTTATCAAAAATAATGCATGGTGTTCTCACCAACGGGTGTGTAAGAAACAAGTATTCATGCATGCCTTCTAAACTAGGATTCTTCTTATTACATGTATGTTTTGTTCTTGTTTGCAACACAATGGTATCATTATTGGATAGCAGTTGCAGGCATAAACAAGAGTTAGGTCCACTGATGTCAGTTTAAGGAGAACAATGTTTTGTTTCAAACCATCATGACATCATGAATATATGTACAGTACACTACTGGTTCATATCAGCCATATAATGGGATTTTATACATTTTGGGATTAATACAGCTGCATGTATATCAAATGATCATATATATGTTCAGGGTTTTATTTCTAAAATTTGACTTGGCTTTGACTTTGGGAATTTTAGCATTGTTTTACAAAATTTTGGGAATTTTCAGTTTCATTTAATAAACATCTGAGTATAGCCTTGTTAGAATCGAAAAGACTAATACTATACATGTATGCTAGTATTTATTCAAATTAATATCTAGTCTTATGTATTATGTTTCAAAATATGCCTTTATATAATTATAAAAAATGAGAATTATTTACATTGATTGGGAATTTTTTATTCCAAAATTGGGAATAAAAAATGACACAGATTTTGAGGAATGGTGGGGAGTAGTGCCAATTATCGGAGTCTAGAAACATAGGTCATAAAACCCTGATGTTAGATTAACAATTTCTCCAGTTTGTTTAAAAACTGAATACTTCATTACTGGTGTATACCCAGTGCATGTGTAAATACGTTTTAGTTCTTAAGACACTGTTTGTCTATGATTATTACAGATTTGTGTCTATGATTATTACGGATTTGTGTCTATGATTATTACTGATATGTGGCTATGATTATTACTGATATGTGTCTATGGTTATTACTGATACATGTGTCTATGATTATTACTGATATGTGTCTATGATTATTACTGATATGTATATGATTATTACTTATTTGTGTCTATGATTATTATTGATATGTGTCTATGATTATTACTGATACATGTCTATGATTATTAATAATGCATGTAACTAAATCATCTTCTTTTTAATAAGGAGCTGTACAAAGTGGGCTGTGTTGAGCCACTCAAGCGCATGGCGGGTGCCCCTAACACGATTGCCTCCAAACTGGCGGGTATTGCACTGCATATCATTGGAGAAGAAATTCCACACAAACTGTCGACACAGGTACCACTCTGGACTGTGGAGGATGTCACATATTGGGTGTCACAGGTGTGTGTCATAAACATATTTATTACATACTTAGTCAATCAAATTATAGTAATAAATACATTTTCAAACCGTGTGATAAATATATCTAGTATCGCACATATGTGTGATTTGGACTAGGACTCATATTCACAAAATATTGTAAGTCTAGTTTTACAAGTAAACATAAATCTATGACTAAAGAGCTAGTCACGAAACAACGTAAACATAAGTTACATGTAAAGTTGGACGTAAATATAAGAGTGCCTCCGGTTACAACTAATGCTGCACGTAAGTCTTGTACATATAATAAATCAAGCATGATCGCTGTTATTTACTATTATTTATGGAAAATAGCAGCATTTGCAATAATCGAAGCAGCTTGCGATGGCGATCCGCCTACAGATTGAACATATTTTAGTTTGTGATCAAATGGATGTTTTCAACTTGGTCACATTTCTCCTGAGTTATCTTTTCCTTTTTAAGAATGTCCTAAAGTTTGTACCAAAATGCGGATCCTCACCAATACCAAACTGCCATGGTTCGCCGTGTTATTGTTAGCAGACAACAAATGAAATTGCGTTTTGCGCATTTGTTATTAACTCGTAGCCATTGTTTCTAATGGGTTTTTTTTTAAATTTCTACAGTGAGAGAGTTACAATCGTAGATTTACGTTCAACTAAGTTACGTTTACGTTTACGTCCATCTTTGAGAATAAGGTGCTTCTTGCACGTAAACGTAAATCTACGGAAGACGTAAGTGGTAGATGTAATTTTTCACCTTTTCGTGAATATGGGTCCAGAACTTTTAAACATTGGAAGAAATTAACAGTTACAGCGACTCATGGCATCAGAGCGCACACATGAAATGTGGAATTTCAGACACCGATGAATTTGGAAAAACAAATCTGGTAGCCCGGCAGAGTACCTGGTTTAAACATCTGGCAGCCTGAATGAAAATTGGTAGCCAAAACACTCTGGGCTACTGCTAAGGTATCCATTAGCCAATGATTTATTAATCAATGTACTCTAATGGTGCCGACCGGCCTCGGTGGCGTCGTGGTAGGCCATCGGTCTACAGGCTGGTAGGTACTGGATTCGGATCCCAGTCGAGGCATGGGATGTTTAATCCAGATACTGACTCCAAACCCTGAGTGAGTGCTCCGCAAGGCTCAATGGGTAGGTGTAAACCACTTGCACCGACCAGTGATCCATAACTGGTTCAACAAAGGCCATGGTTTGTGCTATCCTGCCTGTGGGAAGCGCAAATAAAAGATCTTTTGCTGCTAATCGGAAGAGTAGCCCATGTAGTGGCGACAGCGGGTTTCCTCTCAAAATCTGTGTGGTCCTTAACCATATGTCTGATGCCATATAACCGTAAATAAAATGTGTTGAGTGCGTCGTTAAATAAAACATTCTTTCTTTCTAATTGTGCCGTTAAAAAACCCCAATCTTTTAACTGTTACTTATTCACTTATATTAATTTATTTTATTTTTTTACCCAGGTTGGATTTGAGGACTACTCAGCCGATTTTGAGACATGTCAGGTGGACGGAGATCTTCTGCTGCGACTGACAGACGATGAGTTGTCAGACAGTCTGCACATGGCGTGCAAGATCACCAGAAAGAGGTTTGGAAAAAACAGACCTTCTGTTTCGACTCAAACCTGCAGACTTGCCTTTCCATCCTGTAACACTTGTTAAATTTGAGAGGCGAGACGTAGCCCAGTGTTAAAACACTCTCTTGATGTGCGGTCGGTTTAGGATCGATCCCCATCGGTGGGCCCATTGGGTTATTTCTCATTCCAGCTGGTGCACCACGACTGGTATATCAAAGGCTGTGGTATGTGCTATCCTGTCTGTAGGATGGTGCATATAAAAAGAGCTCTTGCTACTAATAGAAAAATGTAGCAGGTTTTCACTCTAAGACCGTATGCCAAAATTACCAAATGATTGACATCCAATAGCCGATGATTAATAAATCAATGTGCTCTAGTGGTGTCGTTAAACAAAACAAACTGTTTAACTACTGTAGAATACTTTATTTTCGCGTGGAATTTATTTTCGCGTTTTTCGCGTGTGAATGAAATTCGTGAAAATATATTCCATGCGAAAATAAAGGCCGACAAAAAAATAAAATAATATGTAGTCTCGTTCAACTATACCACATTAGTTTCCGATGTACGAAGCTAGTAGTAACAAAGCGGTGCTCCCTCCTGTCACGGAACAAACCACAAAACACAAAAGCTGTTTAAAACTTTAAATCAAGAACATGATGATAAGTACATACATGATAATAAAACAATACTAACACTAAAAAGCTTTATGCTGTTTTCCTTCGCATGTGCTAGCGATCAGTTCATCAGACAGTCTACACGTGTTCAACGACGGAAGTCAACATGCATTATCACAGTATATTAAAAATGTGGAAGTGAAAAAATCCGGACTGGGCTATAACAATTATAAGGATTAAGAAAAACTGCATGCGGTATAAAGCACCTTCTGTAAGCTTATTAACTTGTAAACAATAAAGTCTTGATTGGTTAAAGCAGGAAAACTATTGTTTTATGTGTATAGCACTCGTGTGTACATGTAGGATTAGTTCTACAGATTAGCATAACAACCGGCAAAACTAAGTTCAGTTTTTAAAACAAAATTATTGACATCTGTACTTCGTTGTTTTTTTATTGATGGGGGTTGGGGGATTTGCGAAAATAAATGTTCGCGAATTGACCCATTTTCATTAAATCGCGAAAATTTGATCCCGCGAAAACAAAGTATTCTACAGTATTAAATTTGCCAAACACAAACAGTGTCTACAGTTTTAATAAACTTCTAATCTTTCCTCCCTGTGGCTGATTTTATTCATGCAAAACATGAACACCACTACAGTTTTAATAATTAAACAGATGCGATTTTACTATCAGTAGATATCATCAACAAACCTTGATGGAAGCATACAACTCTGGTGGCATTACTTAATAGAATAACGGTGCAGTGTAGCTTATGGTTGAGCTTTTGCTAAGGTATAAGTGAAAATTCACAATCATAAATGTTCTCTTATGTCTTTTCATGTTTCAGATGTAGTAATATTTTATATAAGATTTTTAAAAAACTGATTCACTGCAGTGTTTAGCAAACCAGATTTTTTTTAAAGATTATTTGTTTAGATATATTTTCCATTTTCTAACTGCTTCTTGCAGGAATTGAATTGTTATCTTCAATTGGTGATGTTTTGAAATTTGGTGAACCTTTCATCTTTAATACTTGTAATACTAATTTACTTGTGGTGTAGCAGAAGTATTTTTTCTTTGTTAGTGTACGTGCTACCAACATTTTTGTTTTTTTGGAAGAAAATATAGTAAAATGCCAGAAGCCTTTAATATTACTAAATTACTCTCAATTAAAAAAATGTATACAAATTTATTTTATTTTAATTCCAGATTTCTCAGGGAGCTGAAAGACCTGAAGGTCACGGCCAACTATACATCATGTGACCCAAGCAAGCTTGCTGATTGGCTGCTGGAACTTGGTCCTGACTTTTCCCAGTACACCTACCAGCTGTTACACAGTGGGGTGGACAAGACAGTGCTGCCCTCACTGACAGACGATCTACTTAAAGATTGTGGTATCGTCAATGGTATCCACCGAATGCTCATTCTTCAGAAGATAAAAGGCAAATATTTTGTTGAATAATTTCAGCTCTATAACAGAATTCATCAAGCTTTGCTTGCTTACACCATTTGACCATTTAAATTTTAATCAAGAGAAGGCTTAATGAACAAGAAAAGCCATGTAAGATACAGAGTTACTTCCCTTCTAGTTCCGTAGTGTTTTATGTACTAATACCGGTTTTGGTGGCATCGTGGTTAGGCCATCAAACGTAAGGCTGGTAGGTACAGGGTTCACAGCTCGGTACTGGCTCCCACCCAGAGCGAGTTTTAATGACTCTGTGGGTAGGTATAAGGCCACTACACCCTCATCTCTCTCACTAACCACTAACAATTAACAACTAACCTACTGATCTGGACAGACAGCCCAGATAGCTGAGGTGTGTGCCCAGGACAGTGTGCTTGAACCTTAATTGGATATAAACACGAAAATAAGTTGAAATTAAATGAAATGTAATAAATAAGTTTACAGCTATTTTTAAAGGTTGTTAGAGATATTTTTCATTGCGTATCATCATGTTTCCTCATTGCATGTTGTCACTCAAAAAAATTAATATTAACTGCTTTTTTTTTTTTTAATAAATAGAACTATATTTTGATTAATTGTGAACTATACACCAAGATACTTTTCAAACTTCATTAACTTGCTATTTATGTTAACCGTTTAGCTGTTCTTCATAGTGTAGACAGTGTAGTGTAATGTTTCTTTATTTTTTTAAAACTCTACTTTACACCATACATGTTTATGATAGGCAAAACATTTATCTGCAAAGAATTCATGTTTCATTTGATCAGAACCTTAAGTCAGTGATGGTGTATATGATGACAGACTCCTCAGTTCCTGGTTTGTTTTTCAGGTGTGAGTACACCAGGTCATGTGTCGTCTGATCTGGATGTTCCAGACAGTTTCCAGAATAAAAGTATCGATGCCTTTATCAGCTACAGGAGGTCAAATGGCTCGCAGTTAGCCAGGTGAGACACATTTCTCTCTATTACTATAATATGTTACGGGCAGAATCTGACTTGGTCAGTAGAGCACTCACCAGAGGTGCTCGCATCATAGGATCAAACCTCCTCAGTGGAGCTCATTCGCTGATTGGTATTTTCCCAGTCCTGGGCCGGGACATAGCCCAGTAGTATAGCGTTCGCTCGATGCACGGTCAGGGTGGGATCGATCCCGTCGGTGGGCCATTGGGCTATTTCTCGTTCCAGCCAGTGCACCACGACTGGTATATCAAAGGCCGTGGTATGTTCTACCCTGTCTGTGGGATAGTGCATATAAAAGATCCCTTGCTGATAATCGGAAAGAGTAGCCCATGAAGTGGTGCAAGCGGGTTTACTCTCTCAATATCTGTGTGGTCCTTAACCATATGTCTGATGCCATATAACCGTAAATAAAAATGTGTTGAGTGCGTCTTTAAATAAAACATGTCTTTCTTTTTCCAGTCCCAACCAGTGACCCACGACTGGTATATCGAAGGATATGGTATGTGATGTCCTGTCTGTGGGAAAGTGCATAATTAATAAGGATTCCTTGCTGCTACTGGAAAAGTGTAGTGTCTTTCCCTCTAAGACGTCGTGTCAAAAAGGATCAAATGTTTGACATCTTATAGCCAATGATTAATAAATCAGTGTGCTCGAGTGGTGTTATTAAACCAAACAAACTTTTAAGTATATTTGAAAGGGCAAAACATACAAGTTCCTCTCAATGTCTTGTAAGAGCGTGAGAGCAAAACAAATGTTTTCTTTTGTCTTAACATAAGGTCTGTGTACCTAATTTGAATCACTCTTACTCAAAGTTCTTATTTCCTACCAAAAATGCTAGGTGCTTATTAAATCATTCGTTCATTCATTCATTCATTCATTCAATAAACATTGAAGTTCCTTTTCCAAGGGTTGGATTTCTCAACAGAATAAAATAAGCTTTAACTGCACATTGATGCCTGCATGTCTTTAATAATTCATTCTACCACATGACACTGCCATAGTACAGGCATCGGAATAAGCATTGCGTCTGGTAACCCATTTACAGGTTACGACAAAATATAGCCTGTTACCACAACTATATTATGGAAGTTAGAATTGAATTCCTGTCACTACTACTTTTAACACCCTTACATGTGTGCCAGATGATTATTGTAGTATACATGTATTTATGATTCATTCCATATCTTATCACTGTTCCTAAATTAAATGTTCTTGCAAACTACTCGGCACAGATCTTGTTCACGCTGCTAAAACGCGGACATTCTGAAATTATATTGATGTGCGTGAACATTGGTACGAGAAACGAAACCCGGAAGTAAATTTTATCTAGTGGGCGCTGCTTAAACGCGAATTGTCGAAATTGCTTGCAGAAGTCCGGAATGCATTGTCTGATTTATGTTTGGAAACAAAATTACCGTTACGTTGAAATTTTTGCCGAGAACGACAAACGACTTTTCTTACATGTGGTAACCTCCCGGTAACCCGTTCTTGACTTATTTTGATGCCTGATAGTACAGGAGTAATTTTAGCTCCCCTTAGTATATGAAATTATATGGTATCTAAAATGGCTTTTAATAATCTAAGTTAAAGGGGAAAGTAATCACTCTTTATTTTTTTTTCATTTTCATTTTAAGTTCTGCATATGGTCACAAGTAGGCAAAAGTAAACCATAAAAAATCATTATAGTTACTATTAAAATAAACATATATACATGTATATTACTCAGTCAAATTTCATTGTTTGTCTGTTTCAGTTTACTAAAAGTCCATCTTCAGCTACGAGGTTTTTCGGTGTTTATTGATATTGAACGGCTCCGTGCCGGCAAATTTGATGAAAACCTGTTACTGAGTGTGAGGATGGCTAAAAACTTTATCATTGTGTTGACGCCCAACGCCTTGGACCGGTGTATGGGAGATGATGACAAGTCAGATTGGGTCCATAAGGTATGGAAAGCAGAAAGAACGTTTGTTTAAAGTTTGTATGTTTTCACTAAAATTTATTTTGATCAGTTTACTAATAATGTTAATATTTTGAGTTAAAACTGATATAAGAACATGTCATTCCACCAGGGCAGTACACACATAAAAAGTGTAGTACAGTATATTTAAAGGTTAACATTTTAAAGTAAAATTAAAAACAGACAAAATGGGTTTTTTGTCAAGTTGTAGTCAAAAATCAGGAGATGACATGATGTACCTCTTCATTTCCAATAAAGACTACTTCAATTTTTTTTTTTTTTAAATAAAAAATTGAAAATCCTGCATGTTAAAATTTCTTTTTGGCTAAAGAAAAAAGGACCAAGAGTTATCTTTCTTGAATAGTGAATAGTTTGTATGATTACCAGCCTCAGTGGTGCAGTGGTTAAGCCATCGGTCTACAGGCTGGTAGGTACAGGGTTCACAGCCCGGTACCAGCTCCAACCCAGAGTGAGTTCTTAAGGTCTTAATGGGTAGGTGTGAGGCCACTACACCCTCTTCTCTGTCACTAACCACTAACCAACTAACAACTGACCCACTGTCCTGGACAATCAGCCCAGATAGCTGAGGTGTGTGTCTAGGACATCGTGCTTGAACCTAAATTGCCTATAAGCATGAAAATAAGTTGAAATGAAATGAAATTGTGTGATTTTTTTCTTGAATAGTGATGTAATTTGTTTGATTTGTGTTTATTATATGTACCAAAAACATTAAAATGACATCGCATATAAGTAGAAATAACATGTTTTACTCATTATTGGGATTAAAGTACAATAGATTTAAATCATACAGCCTATAGTTCATAATTTTATTATAAGTTTAACCTTTAATGTGCAAGAAATAGTTCAAAAGTACTTGTAAACCATTCAGCTGTTCATTATCCCTTTTCACTGCTTTGGTCAACCAACAATACATGGATCCTTTTGTTAAATTCATGTATAACCAAAGCACTGATTGCAGAGGTCTGAATTATGGTTATTGCTAGATACTGAAATTTTGTGCCCTGTCTTTATATTTTCAATTGTATCAAATCATCTTTTGAGAAAACTTTCATCCAGTACATTTAATTAGTATTTACAAAAGTTAATTTACACATGTATTTTTGTAAAAGGACTGTTTCAATTGCATCAGTAGAATTTAAGTTTATATGTAATCAATTTTAAATGTGATGTAGATCAAAGTATAAGTAGATATATATGTGTATATATTCCGTAATTACTCTTCAACAGGAAATTGTTGCAGCTATGGACAGTGGGTGCAAGATTATACCATTGTTGGACAACTTTGAGTGGCCTTCATCCAACACACTTCCAGACGATCTTAACAATTTAAGATTCTTTAATGGAATCAGGTTTGTATAATGTTTATCATTCAAAAAACATTTAGGAGATAACCATATGGAGTTTTTAGATTTGCGGGTCTTATTGTCTATTTCATCTCGGAAATGTCATTTTTGACTGAAGGTGTTAGCCTGAAGTAAAAAAAATTTAAATTTGCGGTTATCAAATAGACAATAATACCCGCAAATCTAAAAACTCCATATGGTTATGTCCATTGTAAACTAAATCGTTTTTCTATGGACCTAACCGTATATTTGGTATTTCTTGAAAAGAATACATGTACCTGGCTACAATCTATCTGTAGACCCTTGAATCGTCAACTTCGCCTGTTTCAATTACTAATGACATCACTTTCTTACGACGTCATTAGCTTTCCGGGTGTTATTTTCATTTGATCCTGGAAAAAGAATGTAATTAACCAATTACAATACAGAACACACTCGCAGTCATGCAGTTTACAATTTGTTTTCAAAATCTTGATTGGTGATGTTTCAAGTCAATTAAAAATTGATCAGCAACTTCTCTTTAATGTTTTAAAATTGTGTGGCGATCTCTGAAACATGCATTGCTAATCTGGATGTGATACTGAACAAAGTATTCCCTGTCATTCAGTGCTGTTCCAAACGAAATCATCTGGAGGGTGGGTGGGAGTTTATGGGAGCGAATGTTCTTTAATACCTACTACTGAGAGTGACTTTTAATAACTTGGCTTTATTTGTAAAGAATACACTTCCTACAAATGCAAAATGCTTTAAATGTTTTGTGTGGTTCTAAGACAGAACTTCTTCTTTTTAAAAACAATAATCTGCAATAACGTATGTGTGTGTGTATACTGTAGATCCTGAAATTAACATTTCCCTAAATTAATGTGTGTGACAGTGGGTAGACTAAAATGCGACATGATTTCATTTCATTTCAGTTTATTTTCATGTTTATATCCAATTAAGGTTCAAGCATGCTGTCCTGGGCACACACCTCAGCTATCTGGGCTGTCTGTCCAGGACAGTTGGTTAGTTGTTAGTGGTTAGTGAGAGAGAAGAGGGTGTAGTGACCTTACACCTACCCACTGAGTCATTAAAACTCGCTCTGGGTGGGAGTCGGTACTGGGCTGCGAACCCAGTACCTACCAGCCTTACATGTATGCCCAATGACTTAACCACAACACCACTAAAACATGAAAGTGGCCTCCCTTTAATAACACACGTCTGTGTACTATCCGATAAATCCAAGTGATAGGCATCTTTAATGAGATCAAGGAAAGAAATGTTTTATTTAACGATGCACTCAACACATTTTATTTACGGTTATATGGTGTCAGACATATGGTTAAGGACCACACAGATATTGAGAGAGGAAACCCGCTGTCACCACTTCATGGGCTATTCTTTTCGATTAGCAGCAAGGGATCTTTTATATGCACCATCCCACAGACAGGATAACACATACCACGACCTTTAATATACCAGTCGTGGAGATCAACTCGCTAACATATCTGTCAATTAACCTGTTTAGTCCCTAGTGTTTTTGGTGAGATAAACTCAAAGCATATTTTTGCAGCAATCCTTTACCTAACGTGTAGAGATACCTAAATTTGGCTAAACATTAGCATACATGTACCATTATAACTGTATCCTTCCAAGATATGCCGACAAAGTTGCAACGAACTTGAACAGTAAATACAAAGAAAGGGTCGACCTCAAGATTAGCGTGCTAAAACCCATTCACGCGCGATGGATCGTGTCGGCTTTTACTGGACTATTGGACAATTAGTCTGTCTTTCCTACGATGAATTGTGCTCCATTTGTATTATTAATATATTTGAATTTTAATCTGTGTTTGTTTTAATAGTGTGTTACATATAGCTTGCTGGACTATAGCTAGACACAACATAGAAATAAATGTGTCATATTATTAATTTTAAAAAACACGAACTCACATTTTTTGCATTAATATTATGATCACATTAATTTCAGGATCTACAGTAGATATATATATATTAAACCTTTTTATTATTGTACAGACTCCTCAGCAGACCCATTAGACTTTCCTCTGTTCCAACCAATGCCATGCCCCATGACTTGTATTAAAGGCTATGGTATGTACTGAAGTGTCTCTGGGGAAAGTGCCTATATAAAGACCCCTTTCTGCTAATGGAACAATGTAGCAGGTTTCCTCTGAACACTACATGTTAGAATTACCAAATGTTTGACAACTAATAACCGATCAACAACTCTGCAGATTTTGTATGATACAGTATCTGCAGCAATGGTATATTTAGAGATATATATATATATATGTGTGTGTGTGTGTGTGTGTGTGTGTGTGTGTGTGTGTGTGTGTTTTCCCCCACCCCACTTTTTGGCACCTTCCTACACCACTGCGATATGTAAGAAAACCAAATCAGTTCTAAATAGCATCATTCAACTGCTGTTTATTTCTTTCTGCAGGTGGATTCACGATTACCAGGACGCATGTGTGGACAAACTGGAACAGTTCCTGAGAGGAGAAATTAGCCCCAGTCTTCCCGAGAAACACAACAATCCTCTGTTGGCTAAAACAAAACCAGGAACTGTGGAGCGGGGTGCGGCCAGTCACCAGACTCCCAAAGCTAGTGACAGTCACACACCACCGAGTTCTGCAACCAGCTGATGTTGGTAGAAAAATGCTCTTCACAAATTGAAAAGCACCTTGTTTAATGTACCACCTGTGGATACAGATTGAAATATGTGTTATTTAGGGCCAGTGGATGACCCTTGTAGACAGTTTCACAAGTCAGACCTGGGGCCTAATTCACTAAACTCTCGCAACTTTGTGATCTCGCAGTGTAATGCTAAAAGACTTGCAAAGAGGATGCTTTGTTGTCTAGTCTAGCAGAGCCTAAGAGACCTTTGTGAATTGGGCCCTTGCTTAAAATGGCCATTTTCATGAAGCGCCCACAAGTCGTAAAATACCATATTACCTTCCCAAAATATTGAAATTTACTACAGATAGACAAGTCTGAGAATTCGTTTTGTGGAATGAAAGCAGGCTCTGCTTTGGACATTACAATCAACAAGCAAATGGTAGAAACTGAGATGAAGGTCTTTATCGCTTTGTACTGATATAAACTTTACTGTGATTGTTTTTGTAAATTTAAAGTAATAATTTTCTTTTTCTTTTTACTATATCAAATTTTTATTTTGGTCATCCTAATTTTGACATAATTAGCACTAATTTCCTAATCTCAGTTACACAATGCTTTTAAGATGGAACGTGAAAGTTGCTTTTGAAATGAATTAAATCAGAAAGCATTTTGTTTATTTTGAATTGCAATTGCTTCATGCTTCCTTTCAATTTTGAACTTAGCATAGATTCATGTTAAGCAGGCATCTGTAGGCTGTCGATTCTCCCAAATCCTGAAATTTAGTACAGATTGAACTGTATTAAGCAGCTACCTGACTTAAGAGGCCATTTTACCGTTTGCTCATATCATGAAACATAACACAAAACACAACCTGTTTTAAGCAGCCATTGGTCCTAAAAGATTATCTCATCTTCCTCCCAAATCATGTACAGTACAGTCTGACCTGTATTAAGTAGTCGCCTGTCTTAAGAACCAAAATTGTAAACCCTTTTGGGTGGCTGTTTAACACAGATTTGACTACATTTATTAGAATTTTACTCATATACAGTGTATGTTGAAGACAAGTCCTCCGATTCAAGTCTCACTTTAGCAATGTTGAAAAGTGTGATAACAGGTATGCTTTTACAACAGTGGACGGCATCAACTTTCATGTTTTGCTCTTCACAAAGTCTTTGTGTTTAGATCCATTTTTTCAAATTTGATTCTGGATTTTCTAAACTTAAGTGATATTTCACAAGTTTCTGTTTTTGATTGAAAACATTTTATTGTACGAAGAACAAAGGAATCAGGCACAAGTTTGTGACAGTCTGGATGTTGATTTGCAATGTCACAAAATGATTTCTACTTATAATTTTGCAGTGACTTTGTTATTTACCAGTGGTGGGTTATTATTGTTTTTTCTTCTTTTAAAAACATAATCTTACCAATTATTAAATAATATTTATTCTTGTGTACTTCTTTCCAATGTGTACTTCTTTCCAATATTCCATTGTTTATTCTTCAGAAAATAGTGTATAGAAAATGCCTGGATATGACACCAAATTTATTACAAAGGTTGAAATTATCTTTAATTATTATTATGATAGTTTAGAGGCTCTGATTTAAAATAAGAGGTTCAGCTTCTCATAATATTGGGCAATATTTGGTGTCAGCAGTGAGCAGAAAATTAAAAATCTGAAAATTAAACAAGAATTCCATGGAATTAAATGTCTTGCCTACCATAAAATATTTTGGTGCAGTTTGATGAAAATCCATAGGTGCAACTATAAACCAAGTTTAATTGACCTAGGACTTATAGTTTGTGAGAAACTGATTTAAATGTAAAACTTAATGTTAAACTTTTAACTCAAAAGTTGCCATCACCGCTACTGAAAAGGTAATACCTATACTGCACCGTTTTTTTGCTTTGTTAAGGCGAGATAAAAAGCTAGAAAATCCTTGACCGAAAAAAAAAACCCCAGGTTTTAATTAAACTGTTTTTACCATTAATTAGAATTGTTAAAGGGTAGAAATGGGCAAGGTTATGGAATGTACATCCGGTATGTATATAAATTAAACTGTCATGTCAAAATCACCATTATCATGAAAACAGGATTAATCAACTGACATAAATACTTCACCTTGATAATTTATTAGGGACAGAATGAATGTCAATATTTCTCTGTGGTTGCTTGTCAGTGGTTTGACAGTTGAAAATAACACACATTGTTAAGGTCACATCAAGCACGTACACGCACTCATCATGTAGTGTTCATTTCTCTGCAGTTTAATGTTTGTAGTATTTCACTAATACAATTGTATGTTTGTATCATTTTTTATTTTAGTTTTTCTGTGTCTTTTGATTTCTAGTGCTCGAGTTTATTTCAATATTGATTTATCTACAGTGTAATATTATTACAAGTGACATTTAAATTATTACTTTTTACTTTTTATCTGTGCACAGTTGTTTACTTTATGTTTAAATATTGCATAATCGGCATTAGGTAGGTCCTTAGATATAGTGATGTTAAGACTACACAAGTTTATTGAGGATTACTTATTTGACCTACAAGTTGCATGTACATTATTTAGTACATCGGATAAAAATGCAGTTACCTCCATTTTATTTTTGTTACAATTTTTGCACTAATACATAAGTTAACTGTTAAAGGGACATACCCTAATTTCAACCTGTGAAAATTAACACTAAGTTTAGTTAATCCACAAACCTGTAACACATTTGGATAAAGTTACAATTGAGTGAAACATGAGTCTGTGACTTTGAAATGGTGAAATACCCTCAGAAAATAGACTAAAAATTACTCTATAACTGTTACTTCTCAGACGCACGTGCATTTTTAAAAATATAAGAAAGGCATTTTGTAATATTAAAAACACCAGGATGACCAAAAACACTTCGAATGTACGGAAATTGATAATCTAAACAATAAAATCTAAGTAAAGTATGATTTAAGTTATCAAAAACGGTTGTAATAGTCAAAAATATGCATTAGTGTCTAAAAACTAGGGTATGTCCCTTTAAATTCATTTCATGCATATTTTTTATTAAAATCTGTCCACAATATGATTGATAGGGGAATTCCTTCTTATTCTCCATAATTTGTTTTATGTTGAAAGTTGAGGCTGTGTTATGTTGTGTATAGCCCTTGTTCACCCATCATGAGACTTGTGTCCATCCAAAACAGAATTAATTAGTCTGTACTAGCACCACAGCTTTAATGAATTATTTTTATATCTAAGTGTATAACCATTTTCCTCTGCGATGGCAATCAGCTAATCCAGCCTTGACATTTGGATAATATCATTTTTTAATCCCCATCAGCCCGTCCAGGTTTATTTGCAGCTAATATCCATCCATTAGCAGATCATTTTAGGACAATTTGTGTAGAAAATAGTTCCAAAATTTTGCATAGTCAGTCTACTTATGATACTTTACTTAATAAGTTTATTTATTTATTTGTTTATTTATTTATTCATATATTTGTTTGTTTTTACAGTAAAACCTGTCTAAACCAGATCCTGAACAAACCGGAACCCTGTCAAAACCGGTTAAGTTTCATGATCCTAAATATTCTACATTCTAAAATGCAACCCGCTAAACACTGGATCTTGTCTAAATTGGATAAATGTTAGGTCCCCGGGAAAGACGTAGCCCAGTGGTAAAGTGCTCGCTTGATGCATGGTTGGTTTGTGATCGATCCCTGTCAGTGGGTCCATTGGACTATTTCTCGCTCCAGCCAGTGCACCACTACTGGTACATCAAAGGCCGTGGTATGTGCTATCCTGTCTATGGGATGGTGCATATAATTAAAAGATCCCTTTCTGCTAAACAAAAAGAGTAGCCCATAAAGTGTTGACAGCGGATTTCCTCCCTCAATATCTGTCTGGTCCTTAACCATATGTCCGAAGCCATATAACCGTAAATAAAATGTGTTGAGTGTGTCATTAATTAAAACATTTTCTTCATCCAGTTTCGACAGGTTTCACTGTATCTTTATTTATACAAATATGTGAAGCAAAATGCTGCTACTATATTAATGATTAAATTTCATCCCATCTTTTGTCTGTTGTTTCCTCTACTAGGTAGTATAGACCACTCTGTCATATATAACTTACAGTATTTTGCACCATGTTTGGTATAATAATTATGTTTGCACTGATTAATCACCAGAGAGTGTAACAATCTAGTGTACAGTATCTCATTAAACAGTGCCGTTTATGATGTCATATTTTACAATTATAATGCATGTATAAAAACAGCAAAATTTAATTTTTGTTGTACTTCTATTATAACTGACTGATAAAATTCAGACTCTCTCCCCCCCCCCCCCCCCCACCCATAAAAAATTATATAAATAAATACAATAAAATACTAACCTGCTGACTAGCCACTTCTAAAAAGGTTACAAGAAGTAAACCATGATTTAGGATGACATTTGACATTTTCCGCAAGGAAATATATGTGTCTAGGCTCAACAGTTGTCATGATGCTCTGTACGAATAACAGTACTGTTCCTGTTTCATCAGTCACTCGGTTTTGCAAAGTCAGCAGCCAGTGTTTTTTAATCTGCTAAGAAAAAAGGAACGTATGTGTAAAAACAAACAGTTAAAACTATGACTATTAGCTATTAGACTTAAGTAATACATGTATGTGTTCATAACAACATTTGGTCTACAGTGTGAAGGGAGAAACTTGTTGAAAATATGACCAGTATTACTGCCCCCTGAATACCATTTTTTATGTGTTAGAAACTCTGTTGTGGTGCAGGGAACATATTCCTAAACATTTTAAAGAGACGCAGTTGTGTTATTGTTCACTGTTCTCAAATTCCACACTACTTCGCATAGTAGTGTGACGAGAACAGATTCGCATTCACATGTGTTTGAGAACGTATTTTCGAATATACGGTCCAGTTCTGTATTATTTGTAAAAAAAAGAAATAATAATAATAATTTTATTTTTGTTATTATTATTTTATTTTTTGTTTGTAGAAAATATAGTACATGTAATTCAGAACAGTGTGTTTTATACTGATTTTGCAACACACAGAGTTGGCTCAATCTCAGAGGTCAACGGGTATGATAAATGCAGCAAATGACGTATCTCCAAGTGTGATATTAGTTTTAAGAGTTTGTTTATATTTTTTGTTCGCTAATAAAGTGTGGTTTATCCATATCCAACAAGAATGCAAATTCATTATGTCCATACATGACTAAAATAAAAAAAATTCCCCAAGGACTTTTGTCCATGGATAAGTGAAATTCAAAAATCAGTATGTCTATAGACCAACAAAAATGCAAAATTGAAGTTGTCCAAAAGCAACTAACATATAAATTTGTGTTTTGCCAATGGATAGCTGAAATGCAAAATTTTATTTATTCAGCATAATGACTCAGTTTATGCAAGTCAGTAATCCATTATCCACACCCCTGACTAGCATGTGATATTACACGTAGTTGCTGTTATTTCTGTTAGTATTATGTTACATTTGTTGTACAGTTGCTGTTTGTTTTACAACAAGCATATGTTAGTAGCTCAGTGTTGATTATTCAGTCCTTGTCACCATGTCAGCATTACTTCCATGTTTATTTTTTATACAACATTATTTATGTTTGGATTAACAGTTTTATGTTACTTTTACATGCCTGTAGCGTTAGTATTACAAGTGTAATGCTTGGAAGAGTTTTTTGACATAGAGAGTTTGTGAACAGCTTGATAAGCTTGTAACTGAAGATGTATGTACCAGTGAGATTCCTTGTAATAATATGGCAAGTTGCAGTGTTCTACTGAACAGCATTATAAATGCACCATATAATATATGGAATGAATGCACCTACCCATTGAGCCCTTAAGAACTCGTTCTGGGTTGGAGCCGGTACAGGGTTGCGAACCCTGTATCTACCAGCCTCTAGTCCGATGGCTTAACCACTGCACCATCGAGGCCGGTCCACAAAAATACACATTGGCTATTGGTTGTCATATAATATATGGAGGATTCATAACAAATTTTTTAACATGGAAAATATCAACCAATCAGTATTTGTCGAGGCTCTACAGAGACAAATACTGATTAACTAGATGAGGTTGATGTTTTACATATTAAAAAACCCACAAGTAGCGAATTTTGTATAGCCTATATTAATCCTATGTCATTAATAAAATAACATTTTAAAATTCGATAATTTACGTAAGCACAGTTTTAAAGTCACCTCCATATGTATATTGACATTTAGTCGAGAGAAAAAGTGAAGGCTGTTCCTACCAATAAAGTGCAATGGGATCTTTTATATGCATTTTTCAGTACAGGAAAGTTCACACCACAGCCATCGATGTATCATTCATGGATCAGTGATTAGTATGGGGAGAAAACTCTGTTATCCTGTTATCATTCATGCCACAGGCAAGCACTCGAGCAGTGGTCTACATCCCACCCCTGCAAATGGGCAATGTGGAGTAGCTACAGATATGGAACCTACACTTTACTTGAGTGGAGTGGGATTTAACTCAGACCATAGATCACTGGCCTGAGGTGCTTGTGTTGTACGTATGATTGAATCACCTCATTGGACCCATTCTCTGATTACGTCATTTTTCCAGTGCACATTGATTGGTATATCAAAAGCCATGTATGTCCTGTTCTGCCTGTGGTAAAGTGCGTATCTTAACCCTAAGATTACCTTAAGCGCATAGCTACCCTATGCACTTAAGTTTATCTTAGGGCTAAGATCACTTCGTGAAACGGGGCCCAGGACAGTAAAAAGGTTGGGGTGGATGGAAGAGGGGACCGCTTATGCTGGTAAGTGCAAGGGAGTACCAGCAGCCCAACCAGAATCGATAGCAAGCAGTGGATTTTATACTGTAAATACAAGTAATTTATTTATATTCTAGTATATTTCAGCATGTTAAAAAAACAAAAAATCATCAATGGAAATAAATCTTAGGTGGTGCATTTCTAATGTTATTCAGCATAATGATTAATCTGTATTTAGTACTTATGTTTTTACACAAATCATTAACACCTATTATGTATTTTTATTTTGCACAAGTTTTTAACATTGCCTGTTTTACTAAATTTAACATTATATTGAAGCTGGCTTCTGTTTTTTAAATATGGATACTCATTTGTTACTTGAGAAAGTGGTGCTATGAAAATATGTACACATAATCATGTATGCTGGTGTTTAAATACACAGTGTATCTAACATGTACGTTGGTGTTTAAATACACAGTGTATCTAACATGTACGCTGGTGTTTAAATACACAGTGTATCTAACATGTACGCTGTTGTTTAAATACACAGTGTATCTAACATATTGATTAACAAATTTCAAACTTACACTTGAAGATTTGTTTTCTCAAATTAATAGTAATTAATAATAATAGAACTTAAATTATTTTTGTTTTAACAATGCAAATATATTGTTTTGCTACCATGTTTATAGCATGGCATTGTTTGTTATTCATAAGGTGTATATTAAACAACACTTATTTGTTTGTATATTTTCACATATTACAAACATTTCGCACACATGCTATTAGACCCATATTGTGCATAGTATGGGTAGCTAACAATAGATTAGTAATGCATTTTTGTTTTATTATTGTTATTGTTTACAAAAACTAAACATTTGATTTAATATTATAATGTCGCATACTGTGGATACCTTAGTTGGTTCATTATCAGGTAGGCCTATATCGTCAGTTGCTACATGTACATGTATTTGTAATGATTTTTAGCACTCACTCTATGAGAGGTTGGCTTGGGATCGATCCTCATTGGTGGACCCTTTGGGCTATTTTTCATTCCAACCATTGCACCATGACTAGTATATCAAAGGCCATGGTATGTGCTATCCTGTCTGGTGCATATGAAATATTCTGTGCCACTAATGTAAAAAGGTAGCAGGATTCCTCTCTAAGACTATGTCAAAATTACCAACTGTTGGAGAATTTTATTGCGTTTGCAGCAAATATATTCATAAGAGGTGCATTTCTGTCGTCAAGTAAAATATTGTTTGTCGATGTACAAAATATAACAATACAAAATATAGTAATACCAAGTATTGTCTTTAACTAAAGAATGACATAAATAACAGAGCCCATGAATAATGCACCAAAAATACCATGACAGATTTATTTTAATGACCGTCAACATATCCATTACTTCCAATGTCTTTATTTTAAAATGTACATTTGCAACATCTGAGAGTTTTTCTAACTTAAATGCTAACATTGTTTGCCATTCTTTGTTGTCCTTCTTTTGTTTCTTCAAATTTTGTGATATTGTATGTTTGTTTTCGCTTTCTAGTCTTTGAGAGGAAAAATAGCCATATACATATATAGTTACATATTAATAGTGAGCTGATATATATTATATTTTTATGACCTAGATTAACGTCTTGCATCCAAATGATAAAAGGAAATATTAAGTGCATGATGTATTTTTATGTGGTTAAATAATATAAATTTGAGAGACCAGCCACTTTATCATTACTCCAGATCAAGCTATACAGTGAAAACTGGCTTATAATCAGCAGCCAACCATTTTATTTAATTTTTTTAAATGTTTGGATATTCTCCTTCTAAAGGTAGTACTAAACCAAATAACTTCCGGCTGGGTCAAAGTTCGAGGTGCACCCAACTTTTGATAGAGAAGTGAACACCACAAGTCCTGTGATTGGTTATAAATGTGAATGTGTTGGTTGTAAAACAAAATTAGTTTCATCTGGGCTAAAAATGTGAGCAATTTTATTTCATCTAGTACCACTGTGTCAAGTAGCCTTGTGCTTGGAACATGTATGGGGTACTTGTGAAAAACAAGTACTCAAATTTTGTGTGGAACTAGGGTAGTCATAGATGTTACCCATTATCTCAGAAATGAGCAGCTTGACCCCCAATGTTTTCTGATTCACTTTAAGGGTGAGGGGTGGTAGTATTTGTATCCATGGCATTTATGTCGATTGATACGCTGCAGGTAGGAGTTTTAGCCACATATGTTACTATTGTCGTCTATGGGATTTGATTTGGTAGTATACACCCTAAAGGTGGCTCTTTATCACAATTACATCTACATCTGCATGTAGATATGAAAGCCATTCATGTATTCGTAAAGGATAGCCAGTACTGTGGTTTTATACTTTTAAACAGATTTGATCTTATTCATATATTTACAATATTTAACATGTTATCAAATAAATTTAACATGTTAATATTTGTTAATCATATGTTAATATGATAATTATATGGCTATTATTTCCCATGTATAGCAGTTCAGTTTGATAATCACTGTAGGATTAACAATGCCTTTGTTGTCATCTGTGATATGAGGTACAGTGAAACTCCTTTAAACCGGATATCATCTGGACCAGGCAAAAAGTCTGGTTTAGAGAGGTTCTCTCTTCCATACAAATATTCAGAAAAGGGCCGCTAAAAACATCCGGTTTTGAGGGAATACTGGTTTACAGAGGGTCCGGTTTTGAGAGGTTTCACTGTAGTTGCTTTATTTTTCTAATATCATTTATATTATACTCATGCAATATACATTTGTATATGTACCGGTACATAACATGCACGTGTATTTTATTTGTATTTATTCCCAAGTACAGTTCATTTTTGTATTTCAAGCAGATGTTGATCTTGAATATCTGTATTTTATGCTTGTCTTCTTTCCAATATATTTGGCTGGTACCCACATGTATTATTGTTGGCAGCTATTTGTCGTGATACATGTACCTTTAAATGTCCTCTGTTGACAGATTTTAGTTCTGATCAGAAATCCTAATAAGTGTTTATACCTTTAGCATTCGAGACCAATATCTACATCTTTTGTCCTCATCAGTTGACTGGCATATTTGAACTTGAAAATAGTGTTGAATGTAGGTTAATCATTTCCTAGCTTTGTGGAATTGACGTATGCTGTTTAGAGTACATTGTTTTATCATTTTATTAGTTGGAAATTTTTTTAAATAATAAAATGCTATTCTCTATATGTTTTTTTTTTTTTTTTAAGTCTTTCATATGGTTTTGACATTAATTTATTTGGGGCTGGTTGCCATTGGTAAAGTGCTTGTCCGATGTACATTTGTTCTGGGATTGACTCATTGGGCTATTTCTCGTTCAAGCCTTGGTATGTGCTAACCTGTCTGTTGGATGGTGCATATAAAGGATGCCTTGCTACTAATGGACAAAGGTATATGTAGTGGGTTTCTTCTCTAAGACAACATGTATATGTTAAAATTACCGAATGTTTGACATCCAATAGCTCTAATGATGTCGTTAAACAAAGCAATTATAATTTTGATACAAACGTTTAAAACATCCATTGGTCTCTCTCTGTTATACATATACATTGATTACCAATTGAAGTTAAACTTCAATTTTCTGTGTTTGAGACAATCAAATAATTCCACATCTTAGTAAAATTACAAGACAGTATCTTTTTATCAGGGGATAGCCCAGTGATAAAGCATTCACTTAATACGCGGTTGGTGTAAGATCGATCCCCGTCGGTGGACCCTTTGTGCTATTTCTCGTTCCAGCCAGTACTCCACAACTGGTGTAACAAAGGCCGTGGTATGTACTATTCTGTCTGTGGAATGGTGCATATAAAAGATCCCTTGCTGTTTATCGAAAAGAGTAGCCCGTGAAGTGTCGACAGCAGGTTTCCTCTCTCAGTATCTGTGTGGTCCTTAACCATATGTCTGATGCCATATAACCGTAAATAAAATGTGTTGAGCGTATCCTTAAATAAAACACTTCCCTCCTTTTTATCGGTCAAATGAAGGTGACAACAGATTAGATGCCAGGATGGTAATGATACCAGTGTAACATACACCAGCCTTATCTGGCTCTTATGTAAATTACTGTTTTCTAAAACTCGCTTACTTTGATATTCTCAAATAAAAAGTTCACACTCAAATGGTGTACCCTGCAAGATCCCATTTGTCATGTAAGGTCTTTAATGGTCTTGTCATTTCTACATGTAGATATATTACAAAACCATAATTGGCGGTGTTATCTGCAAGGGAACACAATTAGTAGGGTCAAAATAAGCTGAAAATACCCCAAAACCTAAAAAAATTGCAAGAAAACGTTTTATGATATTTTTTTGTACTATTATATTTGGAGTACATCATATCAAAAGTTGGACGATATTGGACCACTGGAAAGGGTCAAAACATGACGTCAAAGAAAGATGGCTGCCAAGGGAGGAAAATGCAAATATCTACTATTAGCTGATGGATTCTACCGTTTCCAACCTTTTTAAGTTCACAAACTATTTTTTAGCATTAGTAGAAAGTATATAAATCATTGCTGAACTAGAAACGTGACGTCATCCTAATGTGACGTCCAAATCTGACGTCATCCACGACGTCACTTCAGTCGCTTGTAAAATATGTCATATTCGTGAAATGATGACACACGCAGTCATCGCTGCGACCTCCGTAGAACAGTTTCTTTCATGATTTTGAATGTGATACTGCATTGATGATGATCTTACCCCAACCACATCATTTTAGGTAAACTTTTCATTATAGTTTCATTCGCAGGAATAGACCACGTACATATATGATGAACAACAACAGCTAGTGACATATACTGCCGTTGCAATTTCAGGGCTTGAAAATGAGCACAAATCAAGCAAAATGTCCTTTATGCCAGAAGGAATTAGATAATGAAGACTACGTTAAAATTGGTAAAAAGGGAGCCGAAGGTATTAACAATTCAAGTATCAAGAGAGGTGATGACATCATTGTAGCAGATGGAACTGTAGTGCACAAATCGTGTCGTTTGAATTACATCAATAAAAAAGATATTGCAATACACAAGAAAACTAAGTTGTGTTCTACCCCATCTCTCAAACGAAGTGCGCGTCTTTCAGTTGGCCCTTACAGTAGCAAAACGGACTGCTTATTCTGTGGGAATAAAGTTGTGAAGTTAAATCAGGGCACCAAACTTGCTAATTGTGATGACTATAGCTGTGTAAAAACAGATTCATTTGTAGATAAAATATTGGTCAGCTGTACGAGACGTAGTGATGAATGGGCATTTACTGTCAAAGGACGCGTTGAATATTATGGCGGAGATTTGCATGCAGCAGACTGTTTGTACCATCATTCTTGTGATGTACATTTTCGCACTTTTCGGGATATTCCTATGCAGTATAGGGTAGATCCTAGTGGTAGTAAACGGAAAAAAGTTGGGAGACCAAGGGACACGGACCAGAAACAAGCATTTCTTAAGATGTGTGCTTTCTTTGAGGACAATGATGAAGAACAGTTTACTATTAGCGACCTTGCAAATAAAATGAAGGAGTATTTAAATAATAACGAGTCTGTTGTCTATGGGAATCAGTATCTAAAGACCCAAATGATGAAACACTAAGGAGACTCGATATTTGTAGCTGAAGGTGAGGGGATACATGACATTGTGACTTTCCATGAAAAGACTGGACGAATCCTTCGAAGTTACTTCAGCATGCCGAATGAAGATGATGAGGAAGCCCAGAAGAGAGCCATAATAGAAACTGCCGCTAGACTCCTCAAAAGTGATATTAAAGCTATGACTATGCTTGTGAATGACGAGTATCCAAATGCTTCAGAACTAAAACTAGAGCCTGCCTTGCAATATGTACCAGAAAGTTTGCGGACTATGCTTCGGCACCTTTTCGTTGGAAAGGACACTTGTAAAAAAGTGGCAAGTATTGGCCAGTCCATCGTTCAAACAGTTCGTCCAAGGATTGCCATATCATCTTTACAGATTGGGCTCGCAGTGCAGTTGCACCATATATTCAGATCTCGATTCCTGATAGACAGTTTGTCTACTATGGGGTTTTGCTCTTCATACTCTGAAGTGCAAAGGTTTGAGGAGAATGCCGCTTGTTCAGTTGCACCCGATGTCTTAGGTAGAGGTTACGATGATATGATGTTGTTATTTGCGGCAGATAACGTCGATCACAACATAGTTACCCTAAATGGAAAAGGCACTTTCCATGGAATGGGGATGATTGTAGCCACAACACCAGGAAACCAAGTTAATCACATGATTCAAAGGCGAAATATATCTGACTTGAAACTCATTGATATGACAAAGGTTGACATTAAGGAATACCGTTGGGCAAAAAACATCCGTCGCAATGTTGAATTTCAGCGTTTGCCAAGTGCATTTGATCATAACATTGATCTATTGTGGGAGATGTCCATTCGATTCAGGCAAACTTCACCCAATTGGCAGGGAATGATGCATCTGTTACACAAGGAATGTGTTCATCCTGGCCAGTCTTCCATAGTCTTCCTACCAATGATTGACTTGTACTCTGGAGACAAGACATGTATCTTCTCTACACTTGAGTACATATGCAAGCTCGCTGGTAAACACAACGTCCCACCAATCATTACGTTCGACCAGCCGCTGTTTTGGAAAGCTTCAGAGATTATAAACGAGGTATCAGACAACAGTCCATTAAGAGATGTTGTGTTGTTATTAGGGAGCTTCCATACATTCATGAATCTTTTGGGGGCCATAGGAACACTGATGGATGGGAGTGGTCTGAGGGACATCATGGAGACAATATACGGTGGAAATGCAGTAATACATATGATGACTGGAAAAGCTGTGCAGCGAGCATTTCGTGGGCATCTTCTTGTTGATCAGTGCCTTACAGATCTAATTGTAGCTAAATTCATTGATGATTTCCCAGGCACTGCAAATCACTTGAAAGAACTTGAATGGTTATACACTAAACTGAAGACTGGTGAAATTGATTTGGATTATTTGCTGAAGTCTGATTGTATCAAAAGGATTGATGATGCGCTGACCTTGAAAAAAGGTGAATTATCAGATTATTCGAAAACAAGTAAACTATGGCTGAATTATCAGCAAATGCTTGGAGTTGCCAGGGAACTAATCGAGGCCGACCGTACAGGATCACGGAAAATGCACCTCCATGCTATATCCGATTGTCTACCCATATTCGCAGCGGCAAATTACCTCAAGTCTGGCTATTTATACCTTCAGAAGATGAACGCATTGGAAACTGACAACCCTGCAGTTTATCAGAAGTTCACAAATGGATTCCATGTCATCAGACGCACCAACCAGTATTGGGCTGGTCTTAGTTCAGATCTAGTGATTGAACAAACACTGATGAGGTCCCTTAAAAGTACAGGAGGGCTTACACGAGGAAGTGGCATGACAGAACATCAGAGAGCTGTTTGGACAATGTCTTCCACTGTAACATCAGTTTACAATTATGCCATGCAGGAATTCACTAGGAATGTCTATACTATCAGCGAACAGCATAAAGAGACAGCCGTTTCAAGGATGACCAGAGATGAAGTGGACTCGAAGAAAATTGCAGAAAAACTTGGACGTGTTTCTCCATTCTCTGATAATGCAAAATTACGCAATATAATAACTGGAATCAGTGCCAATGAAGATGTAAATGTGCATGACCTTTACGCAGTAGGCAGTGATGTAGTGAAAAAGATGGAAGGACAGTCTGTGTTTTCATATTCGCACAAACGAAATACAAAAGTCAGGACACTAGCAACTGCCCGGGCCATCAAGGTTAGTGAGGACAGAACAGTAGATCCAGCTCTATTATTTCAAAGATTCATTGTAGTATCACAGTCGGGTGATCTCTGCCTTAATGATGTAATGAGCTACGAACTTTGCCCATACGCAAACCTGATAAGGCACAACTGGTGGAAGCATTGAGGAATCATGTCGCTGCCCTATCTGATGATGCAGTTTGTCAGGCTATTCCAGACACCGAGCACTATGTTCTAGATGGAGGATCTCTTCTACATCGTTTAAAATGGAATGAGAGATCCACGTACAGTTCAATTGCTGATACATATGCGTCATTCACTTTGAATCACTATGGTAGTGCCACTGTTGTTTTTGACGGTTATGGCGAAGGGCCAAGCATAAAGGACAACACACATCAGCGACTTGGTGTAAATAAGATCACAAATATAGTCAACATATCAGATGCAACTAAGTTCGTTGGGAAAAAGGAGGATTTCCTTTCAAACGAGACAAACAAACAGACTATGATTGATCTCATTGCTGGCTGCTTACGGCACAAAGGCTGTGATGTCATCCAGGCTGAGGGAGATGCAGACGTGGATATAGTACAAGCAGCCATTTCTATGTCTTCCTACAAGTCTACAACTCTCATCGGGGAAGACACAGACTTGTTGATCCTCCTCCTGTATCATGCAAAGGTTAAGGATTGCAAGGATATCTACTTTCGCTCAGACAAATCCACACCATATGTTTATAACATTGGGGTTCTAAAACAACTACTAAGTGATAGAGTATGTGTTGATCTTCTGTTTACCCATGCATTTACCGGATGTGATACAACGTCCAGGATATTTGGGATTGGAAAAAAACCCTGTTTCCAAAGGATCATCAAGGATGATTCGGTCTTACGTAGTTGCTCAACAGTCATTTGTTCACCCAAGAATGACAAAGTTGCTGTGGAAAATGCTGGCTCCAGGGCAATGATTTCATTGTTCGGTGGCAATCAAAGTGACTCCCTGGAATCCATGAGGTATAGTTTACTTTGTAAGAAGGTTGCAACAGCTAAGACCTTCGTCACACCAGAACGACTTCCTCCAACGGCTTCAGCCACGAAATTTCACTCTCTGAGGACGCACTATCAAATTATGGTGTGGATGGGCACTAGTGAGGGTATGGACCCGACTGAATGGGGTTGGGATGTTCATTGCGAAAGATTAGTTCCGATTATGATGGATAAGAATCCTGCTCCTGACATTCTACTTCAGATGATTCACTGCAACTGTTCAGCTGGTTGTAACACACTCAGATGCAGCTGTAGAAAGCAGGGAATGGATTGTACAAGTGCCTGTGGACGTTGCCAGTATAGCAATTGTGATAATATGTCACAGGAGCCAATATCAGATGAAGAGGAACAAGACTGATCTGGTGGGTTATTATCAAAGTAGGAACAATGGCTAGAGATATGTTATTTTGCAAATTTGGGGGTTCTCCTCCTCGTCATGCCAGTGGCGGATCCAGGATTTTCTATAAGGGGGGAGCGGGTGCAGATGTGCCGTAGATGCGATTTCCTGCAATCTTGAGAGTAAAATATAACGTAAAAAATAAAACGTCTGCCGCGAATAGGGGACCGTGCGCCCCCACCCCCTCCCCCGGATCCGCCACTGCATGCCGGCATAAGGAACACCATGATGCTATAGAATAATTCTCATACAAAGATATTAGTTTATGTAAGTACTGTTCATACTTACAATGGTTTGAAACAGTGGAACTCAGCAGAAATCGTAAATATTAGTCATTGTTTTAGCCCAGCAACCATTTTCTTTTGACGTCATGTTTGACCCTTTTCCGGTGGTCCAATTCTGTCCAACTTTTCATATGTTGTTCTCCAGACTCAACAACACATAAAACCATCAAAAAACTTTTCTTGCAATTTGTTTGGGGTTAGGCGCCATATTGACCCTACTAAATTTAGATCAGTAGTAGAGCATTTGTCTGAGGTGTGATGGGTTGTAAGATCGATCACCGTCAATGTATTCCATTTTCCCCATGGCACATTGACGGCCATGTACTGAGCTGTTTATTGGAAAGTGCATAAAAGACTCTCTCTCTCTCTCTCTCTCTCTCTCTCTCTCTCTCTCTCTCTCTCTCTCTCTCTCTCTCTCTCTCTCTCTCTCTCTCTCTCTCTCTCTCTCTCTCAAAACAGTCGTAGTTTTTAAATTATGCTGAGGTATCGTTACACAAATATTGCTTTCCTGTCACCCTGACACTGTTTACAATGGCTGCCGGTTTGTTGTTATCTTCCCATTTGGTTGTCCAAAATCTGGAAATTTGACCGTGCAAGTAGTCTGCTGTTTGACTGTGATCATTTCATGGCAGACAGCTATGAAGTGGTAACTATTTGACTGAAGTGACAGGGGATAGCATGTAGTTTGTAAACATGTGTAACTTGTTGACATTGAAGACTTGTTTGTGGTAATTCTGGCCCATGCAAAAGTAGTACTTTTTGTGTAAAATTGGTGTACTCCGGCCTGGTTTAGAGGGTGTGTCTGTTTAAACCAATATGCTGGGAGAAAGAACTGGACAACAGGGGTTGTCCTTTTCAGGGTGTGGTCCCCCAGGTACATACAAAACGTCACAGGCCTGCTGATATTAATAAAAATGTTATAGCCACTAAGGCTATATAGAAACATATAGCGAAATTAATTGTGGTCTGAGGCCTGATATAGAAAAGAAAGAAATGTTTTATTTAACGACGCACTCAACACATTTTATTTACGGTTATATGGCGTCAGACATATGGTTAAGGACCACACAGATTTTGTGAGGAAACCCGCTGTCGCCACTACATGGGCTACTCTTCCGATTAGCAGCAAGGGATCTTTTATTTGTGCTTCCCAAAGGCAGGATAGCACAAACCATGGCCTTTGTTGAACCAGTTATGGATCACTGGTTGGTGCAAGTGGTTTACACCTACCCATTGAATCTTGCGGAGCACTCACTCCGGGTTTGGAGTCAGTATCTGGATTAAAAATCCCATGCCTCGACTGGGATCTGAACCCAGTACCTACCAGCCTGTAGACCGATGGCCTGCCACGATGCCACCGAGGCCGGTAAGAGGCCTGATATAGTTCACACATTACACCGGTTAAATGCTTAATTCTGATGAAAGTATTATAACTAGAGAGGTGAAGTTAAACAGACTGATTGTGAATACCACAAGGAATATGAAAACTCATTTATTTATTTTCTAAATATTTTATTAAATTAAAAAACAATTTTTTTGAATTTATTAAAAATTAAAATTATGGTTTTGAGCTAATAATTTGGTAAAAAAGAGCAAAAGTTGGATTTTGTTGGTCAATATTGAGATGGGTTTTTTTTTTACATATTGAATTTTAATGAGTTTCTCAATTATTGCAATTGGACAGAAGATCTAAATATAATGAATATATCACTACTAAATGTAATTAAACACTTTAAATAAATAGTATACAGTTTTTAACAAGATTAAGTACTCTAATAATACATTTCACCTACATTTATGTAAATTACACGTTTCAGTCATTTTTCAAAAATGGTCTTTTATTCTTAGAAAATCTAATAGGCTAATATTCTATGCTGTCTGAATGTATTTATTGTGTTCAGTAATCAGATGCTGGTACACTTGTCAAGTTTATTGCAGAAAATGTGCCAAAAAGGTTAACATTTGGCTTGTAATACATATGGCAGAATAATCCATAATGCATATTCAGTGGTCATTACTACAAATATCCTTCCAATCAAGAAATACTACACTGAGGTATCCAAGTCACTGGCACATGATTACACTTGTTAACAGTTATCACTGGAAACTGAAAAATATGGTGCAAGTACCTCTTGGTAGGATTTATATCAGCATTTTGTGATTAAATCTTCATTTTCAAAGTTGTCATCAACAAAAAACATATGGTGTATACCTAAGTAACATCTGTAGGGCATATTCATATTAATATGCATTTATATGGGCTGTTTTTCCTTTTACAAAGTGGCTACATGTCTAATACAGTAAATGAAGTAGATTAAATAAATATAGCAGGTCAAAATTGAATCTGAGGCCTATCATGTCTAATTTTCCCTGAAATTAGTGTGTAAAAATCTGTTGCAAATGGCCCCAATTTTGTGACTTTCACCATCCCTCTGACACATTTTTAATAATGTACCATGAATTCAGTCACCAAATCTTTAATAAGCCTCCACTTATCATATCTAAAATGCAAAATGTTACAGTTTCAGAATTTAATTTTTTTCAAAAATTTAAATTTAAGTTTAATATTTCATTAAAAATGAAGTAAAATTTAATGATTGATTTTTTTTTCCTTTAAATATTTCAAAATCTTTCCAAGACAACACTGTGCAGATAAAACATATGTAGAAGAAAAAATAGCTGTTCATTGTATGAAGAAATTCCAACATTTGATAAAGTTATTACATTTTGAAGTTGGTGTCCCTCAAGTTCCCATTGCTAAAATTGGCCTTGGCAAGGCACTGTGGTAGGTGTTTTAACACAGCCTCTATATACTCTCATTTTAAAGGTGACATCCCAATACTTACTGAGCATTGCTTTAATATGTATATCATTGGAATGCATTAGTGTGGGCCAGTTTTTAGGGGGAAAAATGGACTGATAGGCCTCAGATTACAGTTATCTTCCCATTTGGTTGTCCAAATCCGGAATTTGACCGCGCAAGTAGTCTGCTGTTTGACTGTGATTATTTCATGGCAGACAGCTATGAAGTGGCAACTATTTGACTGAAGTGACAGGGGATAGCATGTAGTTTATAAACATGTGTAACTTGTTGACATTGAAGACTTGTTTGTGGTAATTCTGGCCCATGCAAAAGTAGTGCTTTTTGTGTAAAATGGGTGTACTCCGGCCTGGTTTAGAGGGTGTGTCTGTTTAAACCAATATGCTGGGAGAAAGAGCTGGACAACAGGGGTTGTCCTTTTCAGGGTATGTGTCCCCCAGGCAGGCAAAGGTACATACAAAACGTCACGGGCCTGCTGATATTAATAAAACTGTTATAGCCACTAAGGCTATATAGAAACATATAGCGAAATGAATTGTGGTCTGAGGCCTGTTGTGAGACCTAATTGTGTCGGACACATCCTAATTTATAGCACATGCGCAGGTAGCATTTGTCACGTCCCAAGCGTGGTCTTCCGGCGAAGTCATCAATTTTCCAGTTTTCTGTTCGTGTTTTTGTACTGCAGATTTATAAATTTCACCTTTTATTTGTGTCGACTCGGCATATTTACGGTTATATGGCGTCAGACATATGGTTAATGACCATACAGATTTTGAGAGAAAACCCGCTGTCGCCGCCACTACATGGGCTACTCTTTCCGATTAGCAGCAAGGGATCTTTTATTTTTGCTTCCCACAGGCAGGATAGCACAAACCATGACCTTTGTTGAACCAGTTATGGATCACTGGTCGGTGCAAGTGGTTTACACCTACCCATTGAGCCTTGCGGAGCACTCACTCAGGATTTGGAGTCGGTATCTGGATTAAAAATCCCATGCCTCGACTGGGATCCGAACCCAGTACCTACCAGCCTGTAGACCGATGGCCTAACCACGACGCCACCGAGGCCGCACAATGGTTTGGAATTACAACGCTTATTTATGTCTTAAACGCATGCAGTTAAAATGCTTAAACACCTGCGTTTAAAAAAATCTTGCTTCATAAATTCGTCCCATACTACCGGTATTTTTACATAAAAAAAGTAGTAACATTTTGAGGATCCTTTAGCAAAAATGTTATTTAAATTTCAATGAAACACGTACATCATCGTTTACTAACGCAGTGCATTTGAAAAGACTATAGTTTTATATGTGTTCATTTGGACATAGCTAAGACATACTCTATTTTTACACAAAAATTAGTAACTTTTGAGTGTTTTGCTACCAAATTTGTGGTCACCCAGCAGTTACAATTGGGCTACATGTAGGTCAGTGGTAAATCGTCGGGGTCGTAGAGTTGGTCGCCTTTAGAGGACCTGTCATCATTCCCAAGCCGTAAAAGTGCTCTGTCCTTGGGACATCTTGGGCCAAGACATACCTTGTAAACAAAATCAGTTTTGACTGCCATATAAAATAAAGATATCAAACGTTGTAACAGCCCAAATGTCCCATCTGCCCAATTGGGACAACTTGGCCTGGTGTTCGGACCCAAATATCCTAATCCGTAAAGTTCTCGGCCCTTGGGACATCTTGGGCCTTGTAAAAACTAAGTGTTGACTGTCAAATAAAATAAAGATATTAAACGCTGTAACAGCCCCAAATGTCCCAACTGCCCAATAACTGGGACATCTTGGACTGGTGTTCGGTCCAATATGTCCTAACTGGGACATCTTGGGCCGTTGGAACAGTTTGGGTTGCTACAAGGATATTAAATTGTCACAACTGTAAATATACATTTTTTTATAGTTGTATATAAAGATATTTTTCTGGCAATCAAAGCATTATCTTCCACGCCACGCCGCACACGCAAATGCTTTTAAAAGCACTTAAATATTGTGTCACACCACTAATATAAAGATATTTTTCAGCAAAGCACTACCTCCTCCACGCCGCGCACGCAAATGCTTTTGAAAGCAACGGACTATTGGGCCACACCACTAATGTAAATATATTTTTCTAGCAAAGCTGTGCACGCAAATGCTTTTAAAAGTACTGGAATATTGGGTCACACCACTTCAGAACCTTGTAATTAATGATTCTTTGATATAAGATATATATTACCTCCAAGCCACTGTACAAGTTTTTGGGGTCAGCGAAAGTGGGGATTAACAATATATTGTTGTTTGTGGACGAAACACATTGACGTGATTACCAATAAACCACGACGTCTCACAATAACAACAACAATAACCCAGTGTCTCTCCAACACTGGACACAGATTGGGTCTGTCACGATTTCCGATTTTCCCTCTCGGACATAATCACTTTATTGCTGGAGAATGGTATCCACAATTAGACAGGTGATTTGAAGACAATGACTTCCATACACCTGTGAACCACCTTTCGATATTGACACCGTGACATGGCTTATATAAAAAGACATCCTTCCCATTTAGCTTGTTGGCAAGGAAAAGGCTTGGCAAATATAGTGTCTGCTTGGTAAGTCATTGTAATATTTTAGTGCAATAATATTTGATACAGAGTACTTAAAAAAACGAACAGGAATTTGTTGGGTTTAAATTTCTTTTTTGCTTCATCTAGACCTGACTTTTACTAAAACTGTACAGAAACAAAATCGTTATTAGTCATAAATGCAAATATACTCTTCAAAACAAAGTAGGGGAACTCTATTAGACCGAACATACGTTTTGACCACAGACATCCTAGTAAAGAACGTCCAGGTCCGTTTATCAACACACCGAAACACATTCCATAGTTTGCGCATGCATCACGCAGTTGCCCCGTACACGTGCGTAGGATGTCATTCTCGATTTTGACAATTTCCAGGAAGGCCCATTAATCACTGTGGAACATGTTATCTGTCAATCCTTTTCATTCTGTTGATCATACAGCTGTTATTGTTTTGTTTTTAGTCATTTTTATTATTTGAATTTGCGATTTACTGATAAAAAAAATTATTTACGGTTATATGGCGTCGGACATATAGTGAAAGACCACACAGATATTGAGAGGAAACCCGCTTTCGCTACTTCATGGGCTACTCTTTTCGATTAGCAGCAAGGGATCTTTTATATGCACCATCCTACAGACAGGATAGCACATACCACGGCCTTTGATATACCAGTCATGATACACTGGCTGGAACGAGAAATAGCCCAATGGGCCCACCGACGGGGATCGATCCCAGACCGACCGCACAGCAAGCGAGCGCTGTACCACTAAGCTACGTCTCGCCCCTCTCAACTGTTCAAAGGCCGTGGTATGTGCTTCCCTGTCTGTAGGAAAGTGCATATGAAACATCATTGGCTGCATTAGAACAAATCGAGCGGGTTTTCTATGATGACTACGTGTCAGAATTACCAAATGTTTGACATCCAATAGCCGATGATTAATTTATCAGTGTGCTCTAGTGGTGCCATGAAACAAAACAAACTTTTAACTTTTTATGGAACCCGACTTTTAAATAAATCGAAGATGAGCGCGTGAACATATTTAGACAAATATAACGTTTGTGATCCCTACATGCACAAATGATTTAATGATGTTTTCTATGATTAATATTTTTAAATATAATCGATATTGTAACGTTTATTAACTCAAAAATATTTTCCTATATCCTTCCTTTCTTCCATGGAGTGTGGAATGTAGCACAGTGGCTAGGGCACTAATCTTTTGTCGTAGAATCGATGTCCCTTCGGTAAGTCCACTGAGGTATAAAAAACAGGTTTGTTTTATTTAACGACGCCACTAGAGCACATTGATTTTTTATCTTATTATCGGCTATTGGACGTCAAACATATGGTCATTCTGACACTGTTTTTTAGAGGAAACCCGCTGTCGCCACATAAGCTACTCTTTTACGACAGGCAGCAAGGGATATTTTATTTGCACTTTCCACAGGCAGGATAGCACAAACCATGGCCTTTGTTGAACCAGTTATGGATCACTGGTCGGTGCAAGTTGTTTACACCTACCCACTGAGCCCCGTGGAGCACTCACTCAAGGTTTGGAGTCGGTATCTGGATTAAAAATTCCATGCCTCGACTGGGATTCGAACCCAGTACCTACCAGCCTGTAGACCACTGAGGTATAATGTCTCGTTCCGTAAGCACATTAGTATAACTTATCGTTACAGCCAGTGTTCCACGACTAGGTAAATCAAATAATGTGATATATTTTGGTTCTTCTAACTGTAAAAAAAAAAGTACATAAAAATATTTCTTTTTCTTGACCTACGATCGGGTGATGGAAGTAGAAAAAACATCTCCCGCTTTTTGAAGTTGAAAATGCTTTAGGAACAAACGTTGAACGTTGCATACCTTTTCTCTATTCATCTTCAAAATATATGACTTTTTATGCATCGCCCTATAATATTATAGTTATATTACTACATATATCATTTAGACTGAGTTCAAGTCCATTAATTTCATGTCATTCATACATTAATCTCTTGTTATCTTGTCTCTAGATATAATGAAAGATCGTCTTGTTTGATGTGCATTCCTTTATGTCTTATTTATGTATATAGACATAATGGAATTTTACACTTAACGTTTTGCTTTTAACGATTCCATCTCACCGTCACATATTTTAATTTTTTTAACTCAAGTTTGTTTTGTTTAACGACACCACTTGAAAACATTGATTTATTAATCATCAGCTGTTGGATGTCAAATATTTGGTAATTTTGACATATAGTCTTACAGGAGAAACCCGTTACATTGTTCATCAGGTCAGGTCAGGTCAGAGTGTTTAACGTGCACATTCAGAACAAGCTGTTGTAGCGCACGCCTGTCCTGGGCACAGGTGCCGGCCTTGGCCGACTCCTCCGTTCAGGACAGGAATTTTTAGTTGTAGCAAGGGATCTTTTACATGCACCATCTCATAGACAGGATAGCACAGACCACGCTTTACCACCGGGCCACGTCCCACCCCTCACATTTTACAAATAATGCACAAAATAAAACACAACTATAGCTTTTTATAAACTTGTGATTTTGCTATCAACGGATATGTATGCAACATAAACAAATCTGCAAGCCATTTTGTTTGAGCACTTTGTAAGCCAGGATTCGACCCACTTTCATTGCTTTCATAAAAAGTAAACGAATATTTGTTTTAATACATCTCAACACATTTTATTTCGACATTTCGTCAAGAAGAAGATGGAGAAAATTAAACCCGCTGCCATGGTTTATAAACTATCTTTTCTATATTTTATATGTGCTTTCGTATAGACAAAACAGTATAGTGGGCCGTTTAACATGTATAGTACTTTACCCTATTGTGGGGGTAAGTTTGGAAATGTTATGGGGGAGGGAGAGTCTAGAGTTACGCAACGTTTTTAAAACATACATGTGATTTTTTTTTTTTTTTTTTTTTTGATTTTTTTCCGTTGGCGTCGTGGTTAAGCCATCGAACATAGACTGGTAGGTACAGGGTTCGCATCCCGGTACCGGTTCCCACTCAGAGTGAGTTTTAACGACTCTGTGGATTGGAGTAAGGCCACTACACCTTCTCCTCTCTCACTAACCACTAACAAATAACAACTAACCCACTGTCCTGAACAGACAGCCCAGATAGCTGAGGTGTGTGCTCAGGACAGCGTGCTTGGATATAAGCACGAAAATTAGTTGAAATTAAATGAAATGAATGAATGAATGATTTTTATTTTATGAAGTAAATTGCAATTAGTCATTGTCACTTTGTTCTTTAAAAACAATTTTCTGTCTACTATTTATTACCAATTCAAACAAACAGAAATAAAACAGAAAAATTATTTAATGTTGGTCAAATTACATCATATTCACAAGAAAAGCTGGGAGGCGGTATTTACAAGCGTTATGTAATGTTAGATAGTGGTCTTACCGTTGCAAAACGTTAAAGGGCGGAAAGGGGTGGGATATAAAAAATGCCAAATTTTACGTTACATAATTATTGAGCGGCCCTTACCACGCCCTTTGATGTACGGGGAAACCCGGACGGGTCCACCGATGGAAATCGATCCTACGAACTGTTGCACCTCAAATTTGCGCTGTATCATTGAGATATATCTCGACCCTACTTCGATAAAGTGGTAAAGCGCTCGCTTGATACGTGATCGATCTAGGATCGATCCCCGTCGGGCGGGACGTAGTCCAGTGGTAAAGCGCTAGCTTGATACGCGATCGGTTTAGGATCGATCCCCATCGGTGGCCCCATTGGGCTATTTCTCGTTCCAACCAGTGCTCCACAGCTGGTGTCACAAAGGCTGTGGTATGTACCATCCCTTGCTGGTAATCGAAAAGAGTAGCCCATGAAGTGGCGACAACGGGTTTCCTCTCTCAATATGTTTGTGGTCCTTAACTATATTATGTCTGATGCCATATAAGCGTAAATAAAATGTGTTGAGTGCGTCGTTAAATAAAACATTTTCTTTCTCCCTTCGATAAAAGATTGGAAACAGCATAATATACATATGTATCGAAGAGTGATATGTAAAGGCAAAATAGTTACACTTAGAACCATCAGTTCTAAATGTTTAAATTAATTATTAAAAGCACACAAAAACACTCACACCAAATAAACCACTAAAAATTGCTGCTTTGAACATATTATATGATGTTTTTATAACACATACAGCGTGTTTATGTCGCTGGTCGTGTGTTACGCTAATTGCATCATAAACGTTGACGTAGTTGGTGGTTTATGAACTGCCTTTGGCTACTTCACACTATTTGACTTTAATGTGGGGTTTTTTGACATTGTACATGATAACTTGACAGTGATGTTTGCAACAAAAATAAGTAAACATAATAGACAAAATTGCGTTTGACTGAAATAAACTTTGTGTGAATCACTGGCGCCACGCATACTCTTTCCACTGTCATTTTGAAACTTATAATGATTGAATTGTATTCTTTAAAATCTGTCAAGGGAAAGGAATGTTTTCTTAAAGGACACCCCGGTACAATGATTAATCTCTGGCTTTTTGGTGTATAACATGACAATCTAATTAAAATTAGCTCCAATGGTTAATTACTATTACCTGTGGATCTAACAGCACCCCGTTGGAGCTCATGTCCAGTTGACATTTCATTCGACCAATCAAAACCTTACTTACAAAATCTGAACAGAATTTAAAAACATTCGAAATGATTGGGGTGAAGTATGCCGGAAACTAATTTCAATATAAAATTTTATATAAAATTCGTTTTAAGACGACCAATCCCCCCACCCCACCCCCGTGATGGTATAGCCATAAAATCTGTTTATACTAGTATACAATCCAGAGTTTACTACTGCACTTTTCCCCCTGTCTTTTAATGTTGAAGTAGACCAACAAGTTTGCCTATTGCATAAATAATCTCGCCCGATATTTTTAGAATTTGTATGTCCCCGAATAACGCTATAAAAGGCGAAGTGTAATTGGTCGATATTTAAATTGTTATTTATAGACGAAATGTCACCTGGACATGGGAGTCCACGCAATGCTGTTAGATCTAATTTTAATCAGATTGATAACATGATAGATGAACTCCTTAGTTTTGAATCGTTTTAATTTTGTTTGTTTGTTTGTTTTTGTTTAACGAAACCACTAGAGCACATTGATTTATTAATCATCGGCTATTGGATGTCGAACATTTGGTAATTTTGACATATAGTTTTAGAGAGGAAACCCGCTATATTGTTCCATTAGCAGCAAGGGACATTTTGTATGCACCATCCCACAGACAGGATAGCACATACCACGGCCTTTGATATACCAGTCGTGATGCACTGGCTGGAACGAGAAATATCCTAATGGGCCCACTGACGGGGATCGATCCCAAACCGACCGCGCACTGTTGACATAATTTGCTATTTGAAATTGATGCCAAAATACTTCTAAAGTACAAATTTAACCGTAAACGTAAAGTGTCTATGTTTGTGAAATTAGCTCCCAAGTCTTAAAGTCTTGACAAAGTGTAAAAACCTGAATGCCAATGTCATGTCATGTCATGTCAATGCCATACAAAGATGTATGCAGCACAGATCAAACTTTACTACACTTTGAACTTTAAAAGATAACTCGATCTTGAAGAGGACGAGGAAATAGTTCGAGTTTCAGGGAGTTCGAGTTTTCGAAATCAATATATAAGAGCTCAAATCTGAAACTGCATTGCAGCTGGTTGATTTCGCTTAATATTGTAAGAAGCGTGCGCTTCGCTGCCTACTTCTGAACTCTAAAAACTATGCATCCACAGTTGAAAGGCGAATTAATATATCAGTCACCTCATAATTCTGTAATTATCACCCTAATCCTCGACAGCCAAGACCACTCGAGACAGGCGCGCTTCGCTTGTTTGACAATACATTCGTCTTTAAAATACTATCGGCAACGACAGTTTGATCAATCCACACACGTCGAGTTTTAGAGGTGCATACTCTATTAAATCTTTATGGCGGGACAAAAGAATTAGGTCGAGAGATCGAGGTTATCGAGTTTTCGAAGGTCGTTATTACTAGTTTGTATAGCAACTCGGCCGGGACCGTCGTTTCAGATCGAGAGATCGAAGTTTTCGAGAGATCGAAGGTGGAGTGATCGAAGTTTGACTTTGTGTGTGTGTGTGTGTGTATATATATATATATATATATATATATATATATATATATATATATATATATATATATATATATATATATATATATGGCATAATTATTTCACGAATAGACAAAGTCTCTAGCGCGAGATTTTAAATTTGCTCGGACTCTGTCTTGTTCAAAGATACGAGATTTGAAAAGTAACTGGTTTGTTTCTTTTGCAGAGACCGTTCCGCCGAATACTACATGGTTTATGCGCCGCTAGCAGTTTGAATCATACGTTCATTTGTAAACAAGCATTGGTAAGTTAAAATTAATGATGTCTCTAACTGATTTAAGTACTAGGAATTACTAACTATATCAACAGTTCTGATAATGATAACAAAACGAAAATTAACCCAAGGATAATTTTAGAGACTACGTGAACAGAGAAGTATGATTCCACGCTCACAGGCATTTCACTCTTGGCATTCCATTACTATTAAATCTTAAAATATAAGCCCCTTTTTCAAAATTCCTGTATCCGTCATTAAAGCTATAGCTCGCTTTGTGATCATTTTCAAAATTGTTACGTCACGAGTTATTACGATGACAAGAAATATATACAGAATGAAATCTAATTAGGACGTTTTTTTCATTTTAACATATATTTGTGCTCATATCCAATTAAGGTTGAAACATACTATTCTAGGCATATATCTCAGATACCTGGACTGGCTGTCCAGAACAGTGGGTTAATGGTTAGTTGTTAGTGACTGGTGGGAGAGATGTTGGTAGAGTGGCCCTACATCTACCCATTGAGTCATTAACCTCGCTTTTGGTGGGAGCCGGGATCAGGAGGTGAACCCAGTACCTACCAGCGTTACGTCCGATGGATTAACCACCACGCCACCGAGGCCGGTAATAAATGCATACATCTTGTTGTTCGTTTGTTTCTTTTTTTATATATATAATACAATAATGATCACTGCCAGGGCCGTAACCTGATCAAAATCCTAGTGGGGGCACTACCCTGAGATGTGTATGCTATTTTCTGGAGTGAAAAAAGAAGTGAGATTCACAGGGCGGCAACTGCCCCCACTGCCCCCCCCCCCCCCCCCCCCGGAGGGTACGGCCCTGACTGCATTTCTAAAGTAGTATTATTCTTTTGTAGATTTAATTATGGCGGTGTTACCTGTGACGGCGGTGTTAGTAATTCAGCTGACAATAGCTTGCCTTGCTCATTTTCCTGGAAGTAAGTTTCAGTTTCTTTTTATTGTTACATTTCTTTCTATTCTTTGTCTCTATACCTATGTTATATGCAATTAATGAACTGTATATGTAACGGCTGTTTATGTAAGTGTCTACTATGTTTATAAACGACTAAAATACACATTCCATTTCTATAAAGTTTTTGGTTTGAGCTAAATAAAATTGGAGAGCATCTGAATGCCTCTGTTTTCCCAACCCAACCCATGAAATAAAATAGCTGACGAATATTACGCTTTAAAAGGTTCCCTTCAACCATTACCTATAGTACAGTAAATGATCCTTTTGGGTTTTGCATTCCCCACCAAACTATGTTGAAGGAAATGGAAATGGTTAATTTCACGACGCACTCAACACATTTTATTTACGGTTATATGGCGTCGGACATATGGTTAAGGACCACACAGATATTGAGAGAGGAAACCCGCTGTCGCCACTTCATGGGCTGCTCTTTTTGATTAACAGCAAGGGATCTTTTATATGCACCATCCCATAGACAGGATAGCACATACCATGGCTTTTGATGTACCAGTCGCTGGAGCGATCAATAACCCAATGGGCTCACTGATCGGTCGATCGATCCCATACCGACCGCGCATCAAGCTAGCGCTTTACCACTGGGCTACGTCTCGCCCCTAAAAACTATCTTGAACAACTTTACGTTATGTTATTGTTTATTAAATGCATTTCCATTCAAACGATTGCTGATCTATTCTCGTAACCATGAAATTTGTTTCTTAATTGTATCTAAACGTAATAACGTGCGACTCCATGCACATGGACGATAATGGCTTATAGTGTTCACTTATCTTTATTCTTTAATTTTCAGGACGCTTTCCTATTGGACCATTCGGAAGAAAAATTATACCACTTCCTCATCATTTTCCCATAGGACCATTTGGAGGGAAAATAGGACCATTGCCTGGCCAATTCCCTATGGGACCGTGGCCTGCTTACTTTCCAGGCGGTCGTTTTCCATACGGAATACATCCATCTTTTTTCGGAGGACCAAGAGGTCCCGTGGTCTTCCCAAGGTTGCCAGTGCTTGGTATGGTTTTCAAAGGAAGATGGGGAGCTGCACCATACCCATCTCCGCAACAATCCATGCTTTCACCGTCTCCTGTGTTAGGTCCATATACCAGAGGCTCGGCATTTCTTCCAGAACTCCACAATCGTAACGGCCCCGTGTCATTTGGAACAGGTATTGGAGGAAGACGATACGGTAGTGCTGCTACAAGTGGGAGTGGGGTTGGTATAGGGATTGGCATCGGTGTTGGTGGTACAAGCGGAGGGAATATTGGACTTGGTGTAGGGGCTGGAATAGGCGCAAGTGGATCACCGGGTCTCGGTGGTTTAAACCCTACAGTTGGCAGGGGTAATGGGAACCACGCGAGACCTTCAGTTGGAACAAGGTTAGGAATAAGTGTGGGATCCGGAATTAAGTGAAATTGGAGGTTATGGTGTTGGTCTAGGGATGGGAATAGCGGGCAGAAATGGTGGTGGCGTTGGACGTGGAAGCAGGTTAGGCCTGGGCCCTGGATATTTCTCCAATCGTTTTGGTGTAGGACCAGGAAATGGACTTCGAGGAGCAAATGGTGGTCGTAGTGGGTCTGGAATAGGTGTCGGAGTAGGGATAGGTATATCTACAGCTGGAAATCGTGGTTTCCGTACAACTGGATATCCATTTAGGGGGGTTTCTGGAGCTGGCAGGTTTGGACTTGGATCCGGTATAGGAGTGGGAATTGCTCAGCGAAATATTAGAGGTCCCATACTTCTTCCGTCTGGTGGTTTTGGTTCTGCCGGTGCTAATTCCAGACTAAGAACAAGTGCTAGAGGTTTAGGAATTGGTACTGGTTTAGGAGTTGGATCTGGAATTAACATTGGAGCAGAGCGAGGGCGAGTCATCACACCACCAGGTGTTATGACCAATTTTGGGGAACCTATTTCTGGTACTGGTTCTAGATCAGGGAATGGTTTAGCCACAGGGTTTAGGGATAGAGGGTTTGCAAATGGTGGACAGATTAGAGGTGTGGGACACGCAGGTAATGGACTTCAAATAACTAGGGGTACCAGATCGGGAGTAGGTATTGGCGTAGGTGTAGGTGTTGGAATTGGTGTGGGTGGAGGGTCAAGCGTTAGAAGGTCAGGTGTTCAGGTTCCAGGGCTAATTGCTGACACTGGGTTTGGGATACCCACGTATGGTACAGGTATTAATGGAATTAGTGGTGTGGGGTTGGGGGTAGGTGCCGGTGGTTCAAATGTTGGTGTTGAAAGTGGCATTGGTGGACTACACACTAATGGTCAGATGATCGGTGGTGCTGGTGGTGGTAGTTTTGGTATGGGCGTTGGTTTAGGAGTAGAAATTGGGGGTACAGTTGACGTCTCTGGGAAAGAAACAACAGCTGGTAATATACTGTCTATGGGTGGATCAAATAACATCATAGAAGTTATTGGCCCATTTTTTGGATCGTCTGGGATTGGCACAGGGTCAAAGCTAATTCAAGGTTTTGATATATCAATGCTAGAGGTACAGGGGGTTGGCGCTGGTCCATATTCAAACACTGGCATGGTGAACGGAGGAGGCAATGGGATGGGTATTGTGATGGGTTCCACCAGTCAAGGTGGTAATGCACTTGGCATTCCATCAGGAATCGGACTCGGTTCACAATCTTCAGGTATGGGGACTGGAGGAAACGGGCATGCATCTGGAACATCAATAGGAGGTAATGGAGGTGGAAGTGCAGGCGGTGGTGTATTCGGGTATCTTGGTGGCGGTGGAGGAGGAGGAGGCTCCGGTTTCGTGGGAGATTTTGCCTCCAGTCTTGGACGAGATGTTCATCATCCTAGAGGATACAACGTTACTAATAACATAATAATAGGTCCCGACGCAGAGGTCTCGGAAAATTCGTTATTTGGAAACTCTGGACACGGCACAATTGTATAGCTCTTATATTAATATAGTTTGTGATTGACAGAACTGATTACGTGACGATTTAGTATTGTGTTGGCGGGTAATCCCAAGTTATCGCGCAAGTTTGTTGTACTTTTGTATTTAGCATGATGTGCAGTATTGTGTTTCATTGGAAAACGAATAAGTGTATTTTAAATTGACAGATCCTAGTTTTAAACCAGTAAACCGTATTTTTTAGTATTAGAGCCGTTTTTTATCACTAAAATCAAACATTGCTTAGATTTTATTGTATAAAATATCCATTTTCGTACATCCAAAATGTTTCTGGTCATCTTGGTTTTTATAATACCAGAACAGGCGTTTTTGATATTTTTAAAAACACACGTGCGTCTGAGAAGTAATCGCTATGAAAACGAGCTCCAATCTATTTTTAAAGGGCATTTCCCCATTCTAGTTTTTAAACAATTGTTTTGTTTAACGACACCACTAGAGCACATTGATTAATTAACCATCGGCTATTGGAAAGAAAGAAAGAAATGTTTTATTTAACGACGCACTCAACACATTGGCGTCAGACATATGGTTAAGGACCACACAGATGTTGAGAGAGGAAACCCGCTGTCGCCACTTCATGAGCTACTCTTTTCGATTAGCAGCACGGGATCTTTTATATGCACCATCCCATATGCAGGATAGCACATACCACGGCCTTTGATGTACCAGTCGTGGTGCACTGGCTGGAGCGAAAAATAGCCCAATGGGCCCACTGACGGGATCGATCCTAAAGCGACCGCGCATCGAGCGAGCGCTGTACCACTGGGCTACGTCTCGCCCCCGGCTATTGGATGTCAAACATTTGGTAATTTTGACACGTAGTCATCAGAGAAAACCCGCTACATTTTTCTAATGCTGCAAGGGATCTTTTACATGCACTTTCCCACTGACAGGAAATCACATACCACGGCCTTTGACCAGTTGTGGTGTTCCCTGTTTCAGCGTCACAGACTCTTGTTTAACTCATTTCCCGCTCCAGTCAGCGCACCACAACTGATACACCAAAGGCCGTGGTATAGGCTATCCTGTCTATGGGATGGTGCATATACAAGATCCCCTGCTAAATTGAAAAGAGTAGCCCATGAAGTGGCGACACCGGGTTTCCTCCCTCAATATCTATATGGTCCTTAAGCATATGTCCGACGCCAAATAACCTTAAATAAAATGTGTTGAGTGCGTCGTTAAATAAAACATTTCCTTCATTTAACTCTATTGTAACTTTTATCTAAATGTGTTTCAGGTTTGTAGATTAATTAACTTAGTGTCTGTTTGTACGGGTTGAAACTAGGGTCTGCGACTTTAAATAAAAAAAGTACATAAATACTAGTATATGCCACTTATGTGGAGCATGACAGAAGTTATCAGTTGTCGTTAATACTCCTGTTTTGTATATATTTATTTATTTATTTATTTATAAGTATTTTCTGGAACTGTTTATAAACGAGCGATAAAATGTAGGCACTCGGATATCCTTGGCTGATTCCACGAATTGCATTCCAGACGCACATCAGTAGGTGTCATGACTGCGTCACCGTCGACCCGCACTTCTGTCAAAATAAGTGTCCCGGATGTACAACAGTAGGCATCATCACTGCGTCACTGCCGACCCGTACTCCTGTCAAAATAAGTGTTCCAGACGTACTGCAGTAGGCGTCACCATTGCGTCATTGTCGACCCATACTCCTGTCATAATAAGTCTCTGTTCACTGATACTAAATTGTACTATATTTAACATAAAAAAAAGAAATTAAACAAAAAAACATTTGCACTGATCCCAATGTACGCTATTCCTGAATTGTTTGTGTACAACGTAACGCTAATGTATGCAGGACCTTTAGTTGGAGGCAGCGGGTGTTATCATCTAAGAAACAAGTTCGTTTTGTTTAACAACACCACTAGAGCACATTGATTAATTAATCATTGGCTATTGGGTGTCAAACATTTGGTAATTCTGACACGTAGTCAACATAGGAAACCCGCTACATTTTTCCTAATGCAACAAAGGATCTTTTATATGCACTTTCCCACAGACAGGGAAGCACATACCACGGCCTTTGACCAGTTGTGGTGCACTGGTTGGAACGAGAAAAAAACCAATCAGCTGAATGAATCCACCGAGTTGGTTCGATCCTGCGACGCAAGGACCTCAAGCGAGCACTCAAGTCCCGCCCCTCCCTCTTAGAAAAATACAAAATAAAACTTTTATTATAAAAGTGGCAACCCCCCTTCCCCCAGCCCCCTCCCTCCACCCCCCCCCCCCCCCCCCCCCCCCCCCCCCCCCCCCCCCCATCTATAGTGGCTGTGTTATTAGCAGTCGATTCTACACTACTGACATTCAATCCCATGTTACAACTATGTATGAAATACAGACATTACTATGCTAGTAGTGAATAAAATATTAGTCTATAATTTATTGTGGTTTTTTATTTATTTCCATCAGTGTGTATATATATAAGATATGGGGAAAACAAGTATCATATTACTATCACTATCTCTATCTCTATCTCTATCATTATCACTATCACTATCTCGGTACAACACAGTTCTGAAACCACAATTCTGGATCTATTCCTTTCCTTTTCTGTCCTTTCAGTTTATTCGATCGTTTTTCACAAACGTTTACTTTCAATGATTAATTAATTTATTTATTGAAAATTGTAGTCTCCATTATTGTACAATTTAATGTTTGTATTTAGGAGAGGGCCTTGTACGTTGGATAACTTGTGCTCAATCCTTTTGTATAAGATATATTATCAGGGCCGTAGCTAGCAGGGGGGCAAGGGGAAAGCATTATAGAAAGTTAAAGAAAAGGAGTTTTAGACTATTAACTACTCAGTTGCCCCCCCCCCCCCCCCCCCCCCCCCCCCCCCCCCCCACCCCCAAACAAAAAATCCTAGCTACGGCCCTGATTATATGCAATAAAATATGTTTTCAATCAAAAGTGCTAAGATCCTGGAACGCAAGCACCTCGGGCAAGCACTCATCCGACTGGGCTAAATCCCGCCCCTACAAAAATATTAATGACACAGTTCATGATATGTAATGTATTGCACACACGACTTCAGTAACCTTCACCTCAACACAACCCCCCCCCCCCCCCCCCCCACACACACACACACACACAAATGTTGTTTTTAAAAATAATTTTGAAGGAAAGAAACACAGGTTTGCTTTGTTTAACGACACCACTAGAACACATTGATTTATTAATCATTGGCTGATGGATGTCAAACATATAGTCTTAGAAACGAAACCCGCTATATTTGTTCTGTTAGTGACATGGGATATTTTATATGCACCATCCCACAGACAGGATATAAACCAGTCGTGGTGTAATTGGCTGGAATGAGAAATCGCCCAATGGGTCCACCGACGGTGATCGATCCTTGATCGACAGCACATACGACGAGCGCTTTATATACCACTGGGCTATATTCCGCCCAAGAAGGAAAGAAGCAGACGATAAGCATTTCTCAGTTATATCATACGATTAAAGGGACATTCCAGAGTTTTCTGCATTGTGAGATGTTTCGGACTAATAAAATATTTCTACGATCAATCTTACATATTAAATATGTTTTCTTGTTTAGAATATTAGTGTCTGTATATTCAAGGTGTTTCTGGTCGTCTTAATATTTGTAAGAAGCCCAAACTGGATTTTGTCTTCAAATAATTTCGTACGTATAAAAAATGTTTTTTTAGGAAATAAAATGAAATTTAACCTAGTACAAATATTAGAACGATTAGAAACATGTTTAATATACAGCCACTAACATTTTATGCAGAAAAATATATTTGATATGCAATTACAATCGTTGAAAAGTCTCTTTTAGTCGATTACATCTTTAAAATTGCAGCAAATTCAGGAATGTCCCTTTAAACCTTCAATTGCATTAAACTTATTTAACCCGATGAGAAGTCCGCATGTAAACCGTAATATAAAATGGTGTATGGAGTAGAGGATAAAGCTTAAACCAATACAAAGAGTTCTTTCTTATTATATTTAATCAAACAGGAATTAATTTCAGCCTATATTGCAATGCCAGGGTTAAACGTAATTGGTCATAAAAACACATTTATATGATCTACACAGTATAATGTATAAATGATTAAAGTAGCACATGTATATTGATTAACACAGTAATACACTTTAAAAAATGTGTAGTACCTAACATTAAATTTTAATCTACATTGTGTACCTGCAAGAAACTGGAGTGTCACGTGGTAATCAATGATTTAAAGAATGCTGTTACTAGCAACCCTTTTTTCTTCTTTTTTTGCAGAAAATCATAGCTGTGTTTTTCTTATGAACCGTATACTGGTTTCACCTTCAAGTGTCAGGCCCGTAAACACATACCACGGCTTTTGACCAGTTGTGGTGCACTGTTTGGAACAATAAAAAAAAAACTCCAATCAGTTGAATGGATCCAACGAGGTGGTTCGATCTGGCGACGCAAGCACACCAGGCGAGCGCTCAACCGACTGAGCTAAATCCCGCCCCCTATATAAATAAACACTGGTGTAGGAAGCAGGGGGGGGGGGGGCAAGGGGGCATGTGCCCCTCCCGCCCCCCCCCCCCCCCGCACTTTTCAGATATTGCTTTATGTTTGCTTTATAATAGTGTAAAAGTGTGTAAAGATAAAAGTATGCCCCCCTCCACTTTGGGCACCTTCCTACGCCACTGATAACGATATAAAGATCGGGATTGTGCCCTCCACCTCCACTAGAGACTGTGCACCCTCCAAAAAAGCCCCCTCCCCTCCAAAGAAAAAAACCCCCAAAAACAAAACAAAACAAAATCAAACAAACAACAACAAACAAACAAACAAACCTACAAAAACACACACACACACACACACACACACACACACACACACACACACACACACACACACACACACACACACTACTTTAAAACACAAAAAAACACACAAGAAAACCCAAGAAAACAAAACAAAAAAAACTCCCACACACTCCAGATGTCATTCCTACAGACTTGAGTGTACATTGCATAGCATCTGTACACTAAATAAAAATATGTCTACATTAATGTATTTCTAACAGATAACAGTAATTACACAAATAATAAACGCATATTAATACCAGCTTTTCCCCAACTGAAAACAGCGTAAAGATCACCTAAGATGACTCATTACCTTTGGCCCTGACATTAACCAGAATCGTGCAGCTGTCGTCAGAAATATTTGTTTACCTGTGATTAATAATTGTCTCGCAAGACGTAAGAAATAACACGATACCGGGTTGGTACAACAAGTTGAGCTCGTGAAAAAAATTAAGGTAGTTAATCCGGCTAAATTATTAAATTAATACCCATGGGTTAACGTCCTGCTGGGAATAAAAACAAAAATAAGAATATAAAAAAAAGAAAAGAAAAAACGAAAAGGGAAGAAGAAAAGAAATAAAATGAAAAAGAAAGGAACGAAGATAAGGTACAGCTATTTGGTGTCTAAGTAACGGTTATTTGGACAGGAGTAGTAGTAGTAGTAGTAGCAGTAGCAGTAGTAGTAGCAGCAGCAGCAGTAGTAGTGGTAGTAGCAATAGCAGTAGTAGTAGTAGTAGTAGTAGTAGTAGTAGCAGCAGCAGTAGTAGTAGTAGCAGTAGCAGCAGCTACTACTACTACT